>NC_041049.1:69190664-69443707 GCF_900634775.1 Gouania willdenowi
CGCACATGGGGCACATGGCTAGCACGCCACAAAAGCTAATGGGTCTGAAGAGGGAAGATGAACCCTTGCATGCACAATTTTATAGGTACAAATAAATATAAGCACAGTTTTGTGCTTTTGTCAAAAAAGAACAAGAAAAACGCAACAGATTGTATCTAATATAACCATATGACAAAATGGCAAAGAGCTAGAAACGGAGAGTAGTTTTGTATTTTGTATTGAAAAACACACCTTAGAATGCTCATGGTGGCGCAGCACAAACATGTCATTTTTAGGAGACACTTTGTATCGCCCCATGGGATGAGTCGACATGTTCTCGCTTGTTTGACTTCATGCAATATTTAAAAAAAAAATGAAGAACTATGGCTGAAATGGGTTAATTTTGTGGTCAAAGAGGTGTGAAGGAGAAGAAAGTGATCCCTGGTGAGTTTCAAACAGCCGATTGTAGTTATGAATTACGCTGCTGCTGCTGCGATAAACGTACAGTTATTGAAGCAGTGTTTGTCTGACTCATAATCAGAATAGATGCTTAAGTAGCCATGTGTTTTACTTCAACATGTAGTTCATTGGCCCACAATATAGATTGTCAAAAGAATGGACGGGACAAGCTCCCCGGTGGAGTGAAGCTTTTATTTTTAGAGCTCCCCCTGCTGACTGGCTGTAGTATAGGTCATAAACCCCACCTCCTCAATGATAACAGATGGGATGTGGGTCAAACTGTAAAGTTAAAATACTCGTCACATCATTTTTTCTAAACGTAAACTCTGCTGTGATCATTAGTTATTATTACCCTACATCAGGGGTGTCCAATTCCGGTCCTCGAGGGCCACTATCCAGCATGTTTTAGATGTTTCCCTCTTCCAACACACCTGATTCAAATGATTATGATCGTTATCAGGCGTCTGCAGAGCTGGATGAGGAGTTGATCATTTGAATCAGGTGTGTTGGAAGAGGGAAACATCTAAAACATGCTGGATAGTGGCCCTCGAGGACCGGAATTGGACACCCCTGCCCTACATTGTGTTCAAGTGCTCATTTTTCTGTCAACTTTGTTTGAAATAAGTTATTTGACAATGATTGACAGCCTCACATCTTTGATACTTTGCTGTACCTTCTACATTCACTCAGGGATTTAGATTAGTGGCAACATTTTGTATCTTTGTGTTTGTCACAGAAACTACTGCGTAATAAAATTCGACGAGTAATCATATTTAATAATGTTTTATTCCTCTACCGGTTTTATAAATGTAATGGATGAACCATTTCCAACTATAAATTTACTGAAATGCTTAACTTTGTCTCAACAAATCAATGTAACAGTGACAGTTAATATTTTGAGGATTTTTCAAATGTCAGGCCGAGGGTTTTTAAGTGAGGGGACGTTGTGTTTTATTATCTGTTATTATCATAGAACGTTATAGTAATATTCAGTATAGGATTCCCCATTTTTGCTGTATTCAGTTTGTCCACAATTTTTTAATTTTATAAAAACAAGCACATGGAAAGCTGTGGTTGGTATTTGGGGAAATCTGCTGATATGGTGACATTTTTCACGTGTGTTTCTCATTGGTTATCAGCTCGTTGCATCAGCCTCAGTGTATTTCATCTTACTCAGCCATCTTTGCAGCATGTTTATCGGCTCAGCATTGTGCACAAGCAAAAGGGAGGCATTGCTCAGTGTTTGGGGTCCACAAGCAAATCCGATTGCAGCTGACTCTGTGCTCTTTCCCACTTTTATCCGTGAATGTAGCTGTTCAGCATCACTTGTGTCCAGATGCAGGATGTAGTGCAATCATTTCATTAACTCTTGATGTATGTGCTGCTCACACTGCAATCCTGATTGAGAGGAAAACATAAGGAGCAGTGGAGAGACTCCCTCCACCCATTCTCCTTCTCTTTTCTCTCGCTGCAGCTCCTCCCTTCTCCACATCCTCTCCCTTCCTCCGTCTCTCTCTCCATCCCTTTACGATTGTCCCTCTAGCTTCCAGAAGAGACTCCCTCCCTCACCAATGTGTGTGTGTGTGTGTGTGTGTGTGTGCGCCTCTCCATGTGAACTGCATGTGTCAGTGTGTATACACGTGTGGCTTCGCAGCTTACCAGGACTCCTGAAGTGCTTCGGACTTGGATATCGCATCCCTCTCCTCACGCATATTTACCACCATTTTTAACGTCTTTGTAAAGAATCTCAGTTTCCTCTTCTTGGGTGCAACATCTCAATGGAATCTTTGGTCTTTACACTAGAATATTGGATTTAAAAAGCAACCAGTCTGGATCCTGGATTTCCATCATTACGTCTCTGGTAGGAATCTGATCTGTGTTTTATTTGCATGTGTTGCTTTGTTTGTGTTTTGCACTTTCCGTCCTGGTTCAGTTCTCACATCACGTTGACAGGTGCAGGCAGTGCACATGCAGCTAAATGAGGCAGGAGCAGCTATTTAGGAGATGGAGGGAGGAAGCAAACAGAGGACAGGATAAATGTGTCTGTATGTATAGGTCTGTGTGAGCATGCGTGATTATTGAGGTGTGATGCGACAAGGTGGGGCCGACGTGGCTTTGATGGAATGCTTGCCCACCTAATCACAAATACACTTAGAAGCTTTGCCACGTGTATTTGGGTGGAAAAATCACATCTTTTCATTGTTGGTTTGAAACATCATATCAAACCCTTTGGCAGAAAATATAACCATTGGATATTAGAGTTAATATAAATACATTTTATTAAAAGAGAGCAGAAGTGTTTACTTAGACTAAGGCTTGTTTAATGATGACGACACTGATAGATTAAGAGAACGTGAAGTCGTGTTATTGTTTTTACAGCAAGGAAGATATGAACACACACACACATACACACACACACAACCCTTTTCTCAGGGTTGGGGTCAATTATAATTGTAATCACGTGTGTGATATATAATTACAATGATGGTGTAATTGTAATTTTAAAAATCTGTCACTGTCGTAGTTGTAATTAAATTGTAATTGAGTTTCAATTATTGACTTTCTAATTGTAATTGCCATGAAAATTCTATAAAAATTGTCAATTATAATTTAACGCAAAACTGGGTAACCATGTGTTACAGTTCTACATATGTAGTTAACAATTATTAAAATGTGTTTCTGATCAAGCTTTCCTACATTTTACTGTTAAAAAAAATAAATCAATAATTAAATCCTATATTTTCACTGATTATAAAGTCTAACAAAGTAACCAATAGATAGGAAAGAAATTAGATGATAGATATTAGTTTTTAGTGTATTTTACAGCTGATTTAGGACCCGTTAGCATAAGAGATGCTAACAGAAAGCTAACACGAGAAAAAGGTCAACTTTGATTAGGTTGTTTATTTCAGTGATCAATTGTAATTGAACTTTCATAATTGAAAACATAATCATAATTGACTTTCTGAGGATAAAAAATAATTGTAATTTAATTGTAATTGGAAAAAAAATGCTGGTAACTGTAACTGTGATTTAATTGTGATTAAAAATTGGTAATTGGAAATGTAAAATGAAACTGAAAAATGTAATTGACCCCAACCCTGAGCCATATTATTGATACAATTACAGAAATTCACATAAGTTCGTAATTGACCGATTTTTATGAAATTGTCATGTTGGTTTCTCAATAATTCCAGCGAGTGTTATCTGGATCGGATGATGGTTGATCATTTCATGACAAATTTTCGATTTGGAGGTGAAAATTTTTTCCCAAAAACTGATGATGTACCATGATGAGGATCAGTGACTCAGAGAAATACCAGAGAAGATATTTGGTAGTTGGTGGAGGTTTGCACATGTAGATAGTCACAAGGTCAGTTCTGTACGTTCCCTGGATGTTGGAAAAATCCATCATTTTGTATCAGATACTGTCAAAGATGATTGTGCAAATAATAATACTCAAGTACAAGTAAAAAGTAGCTCAATTACATAGTACTTAAAGTAAAAGTCACTATAGTTACTTTCAGCCCCCATGTTTATTTTTGGTAATAAATCTTGCCACGCGTCCCTTGTATACAGTAAACATCTCATGGAAGAGACCAAATCTGGAACTTCATGTATATTCCACAAAGGCATCTGTATTTAATAAAGGGTTTGTCAAAATTATTTTATAAACAAAATAACAGCAATTACATCAATTTAAAAAAATAAAAATTCTCAGGCTCTAAACAAAGCTGACTTTATGAATTTTAAAACTGTGAGAAAAACCTCCATTCAGTGCTGTTTTATATATACGTTTAATCTGATTGGTGGGCTATGATGTCTGCATGATCATCTCATTTCATTTTTTTTTGTAGTTTCCGTGTGTCCGTTGATCATTTTAAAACAAAAAATAATAATTTACTCAGTAACAGTTGGGTGTAGAAATGTAACAAATTACTTAACTTATTGTGAAACGTGCTTAAGTACAAGCAAAATGAACGCAACTCAACTACAGTAACGTGAGTAACTGTAATCCGTTGCTTTCACCTCTGAAAATTGGAGTACACGAGGAAAATCCAATGCAAACATCGGGGAGAACCTGCAACCTCCACAAAGGAAGAACCCAAGTATCCACCCATCAGTTTAAATGAACATTGAGACATCTGTTGTTATTTTTACACACACACACACACACACACACACACACACACACGCACACGCACACGCACACGCACACACACACACACACACACACGCACACGCACACGCACACGCACACGCACACGCACACACACACACACACACACGCAGATGATTGAGCCAAGTTGCTATTTTGGGTCCTCTCTACATGCCGGATTGGCTCTTGTTATTCTGTATTCGTCTCTCACTTTTGTCTTCACAAACTCTACAGAGACGAGAGGGATTTTAAAATGGAAGGAGGAAAGGACATCTTGATATCCAATGAAAAAAGTATGGTTGACAGAGACTCTAGGGCTGTGAATGTTCTCAGTGAACAGAGGAGGAATAAATGGGAACAGAATCGATAGAAGACAGACAGACAGACAGACAGACAGACAGACAGACAGACAGACAGACAGACAGACAGACAGCAGGTGGACGGGGTTGAGATGAACAAAGGTTTCGTGCTCATTTGTAGCAGAAAAGGTGTCGTTGGAGGTAAAAAAAAAAAAATGGCTGAGGATAAATCCAAACACTTAACATACATATTATGGATCAGGGTTGGGGTCAATTGTAATTGTAATCGTTTAGTTAATTATCAATTACAATTATGGTATTGCTTTAATTGTAATTGTAATTAAAAAAAAATAAAAAATCTTTTGCTTTTGTAATCATAATGAATTTTGTAATTGAGTTCAGATAATTGACTTTGTAATTGTAATTGTCATGACAATTTTATGAAAATGGTTAATTATAATTTAATGCAAAACTGTAGAACCATGTTACAGTTCTATGTACAGTGCTACACGTATGTACACAGTTTTTAAAATATATTTCATATCAAGCTTTCCCACATTTTACCATTAAAAATAATTAAAATCTAAGGCTATTCTGACACAAAAAAAAAGGCTCAGACGCCCACACTAAAATTATTAAAACCTATATTTTCATTGATTAGGAAGCCTAACAAGGTAACCAATATATAGGACAGAAATTAGATGATAGACTTTGTTTTTAATGTTTTTTTACAGCTGATTTAAGATCTCTCATCATAATAAATGCTTTTATTAGGATTTTTAATTTATTTTAGGTTTAGTAATTGTGATTATTTGTAACTTGAACATAATTGGGATAAAAAAAAAATATTCTAATTTATTTGCAATTGGGGAAAAAATGCTGGTCACTGTAATCGTAATTGAACTGTAATTGAACATGGGTAATTGAAAACATTATTGTAATTGAGCCCAACCCTGTTATGGATGGACCAAGTCCTTCATCTTTTACATGCCTGGCTGCATTTCCTGTAAAATACGTCAATATTAATCACATCTCCTCCATTTTCAGGGAAAAAATACTAGAGCAATAAAAGATGGAAAAATAATGAAAAAAAATCAAATTACCCCACATTGTGTAGACCTGTACTGACTCTCTTTCAGACATTTATTTCCAAAAGAAATACAGGAGCAGTATCAAGATCTTGAGCGTGGAAAAAATATTATTATGAACAGCATGAGCAAAATGTCGAAAGCAGGATGATGATTGGTTTTCTCAGTTACTTTTTTTTAAATTTGCTGTACCAATTTATAATTTCTGATGCAGCAGGGAGTTCTAGGTTTTTAATATAAATATTATGGATTTGTTTAAATTGAGCTTTGGAGGGATTAAAGGAAGGAATCAGGTTATTCAGAGCTAATCAATCACTTTGATTCAGGGTCAGTGTGTTTCTCTTTCCCACTCTATCAAACCCACAAACACTGATGCATAAACACAGGATATATAAATATAATTTTTTTCTGGGGGGGGGGGGGGGTGGCTGGAGTAATTCCCTTCCGGTTTGGCTGCAGTAGCTACTCATCCTGCAGTGGGTGACTCTCATCCAAGTGTGAGTCAGACTGCCTGTGAATGTTTTTCCACCTACTGCCAAGTAGCACTGATATTACCCGTCACCAAATGAGAAATTAACAACTAATTTCTTCCCTCCCCCACCTCAACTCTCAAGTCAGTCATTCTAAAGGCCATTCTTGCAAATAATGGTTATTACCGATGTGGTTTAATGATTTACCATGATGCATGAAATTAAGTTGGCAAATTAGTTACAGCAATTCACAGTTAATAGTGTCCTTAGTGGTGAGCCAGCGTTGGGAAGGTCTTTATGTGCAGAAGGACACAATCCAACACCTTGGAAAATCAGCGACATTTTCTATACTTTTCTCTGTGGGATAACGCAAAGCAAACACGCAACTCAGCCCACCCGACCCAGCAAGTTGTCACTGGATGGAACCCGTCAGCATGGGTATCCACGTGTGCCGTGGAGCATCTGATAGGCAGCAGTTGACAAACGAATGGTTACTACAGGTAAGACAACACTAAGGGGTGGATTCACTAAGGCTGGTAAACCAAGTGCGTCCCTAAATCCTTTAGTGGCGCTGTTTCCTCACCTGCTGCAGGGAAGTCACTAACAATGCGGCCCTTATAGCTACACGTGTAAACGTGGTTAAGACCGTCCTATTTAGATGAACATTTTGCTCATTCAACACGGAGCGATGAGTGCACAGAAGCACAAAATGACATTTGAGGAAGTTCAATTGGAGGCGGGTGGACTTCTGTTTTGGACAGATTTGGACAGAAACCGTCCTATTGATCTATTGATGCCATTGATCTGAGTTAATACAGCAACAGAGTCTGTCAATCAGCCGATCAGCACCATTTGAAGATGATCTACTGAGCAGGGCTCAGCTGATTCTGGCCTGACGCTCCTGACATCAACTCAACACGAGAGTTTTCCGGTCAAAACATGGAGAGAAAGAGCTCATTGGAGCGCTGCGTCCTGAGCGACATCCATGGATCTCCGTGCACAGCATCCTCTCTGCACCACACACACACCAGACCGTTCATTTGTGATCATCTAATAAAGGACACAACATAGCAACTTTCTAGACCCTGATCATATAAAGGTATTTTGTAATTGGATAAGATCAAGGTCATTATGAATCCTATTTAAGAAAAACTTACTAAAGAAAACTAAAGCTCATTTAAAAAAGCACAATCACATGAACGCACCAGATTTTGAGTTTTTTTTACTGTAATTGTGGAAAAGAGGAAGTTAAGAGGTGTATTGCACCTGAACTCTGGTTACCTTTGCTGCCTGGTCATGCTTCAGAGGAGGCCAGAAATCGAGAGAATACTGTACGTGTGTTTCTGTAAAGTCATTCAAACTTCTATTGATTCATCTGGTGTCTAATCCTAGTTGGACCAAAATCAGGGAATTCTCACAAGTCAATGTGGAACTAGTTTGAAAACTTTCAGTTGATTGCTGGAAAACATCATATGATGCCTGCCGCACATTAGAGAGGGGACATCGTATGAAAGCAGTTTCAGATGCTTATGCCAAATGTCTCAAAAAAAAAAAAAAAAATAGCAAGAATCATGGTTGTAGAGATCCGAACTTTTGTTTTGATAAAAAAGGCAAGTTAACCTCAATTATTGGGAAGGTGGATTTACTCATCTGATCATTCCGGTGTAATTAATTCGTAATGACATAACTCCGAGGATATTAAGTCCAAAAACTGTTCAGTATGCGTTACATTAATGTTCACTGGACTTGAAACGTATATTCCATGCTCACTTTGTACATTTTGTGTTTAAATTCTATTTTATATATGGGCTTTGATTTTTCTTTCGCACAAATTCTAAGAAATATCTGTAAATGTACTTGGCAATAAAAAACGATTCTGATTCTGAAAATGAGAAATTAACAACGAGTCATGTGCTAACATCTCACAAGGAATCAGTAAAAAGTAGTTTAATCAATATGAGGCAAGATTTCCAGACCAAATACACAAATAGGTTAAGAAGTGCTTCTTTTAATGAATGCTATTCCTTAATGCATGCACGTCTCTACTTTGATCACTGTTAGAGAGCAGAGTCTAAATCAAGCTGCCAATAACACAAATTACCATGGATGATGCACTCACAGTCCCAGCTCTATTTCTGGATCAGATGTGAAGTGTAACATTAAGACAATATTTCACTCCTTCACCTCCCACATACTGTACATGTCATACCCTTTTATTTTGGCTCTATCAAACTCTTTTGCCCCTCGTTTTCACATTCAAGTCTAGTAACAAGCGTATGCATTCACAATTCACAGTTTTTCAGTCAAGGTATTACAAAAATGCACAAAGCTGACTTATTTTGTGAAGCTTGTGAAAAGGCAAACCCTCTTCAGCTGGATTTTGAATAGAAAAATTGTAAAAAAAAAGCAACAAGGAGGAGCAAAGAGAGCCGAGAGTCAGTGATCTGTACGAACAATGCTCAGGAAGTCCTTGGATTTACTCTGGCACAAATATGTTACAATAGCATTTCTGTTCTCGCCAGTGTATCATCAGCATCAATGTTTCTCCTGCTGTTAATGCAAACACCAACCAGCTTCTTTTCCTCCTTTACTGCCACAACATTCTCTCGGGCAGTGTTTCTCAAATGAGGGTACGTGTACCCATAGGCGTACGCGATGGCAGTACAGGAGGGTACTTAGAGAGCAACTCACAAAACGACAACAAAGCCACACAAAATAGGAGCAAAATATACTGAATAATAAAAAAAACAGAGAAACAACAACAATAAAATACACAAAATGACACACAGAGAAAATACTATTACCAGCGACACATAAAACGACAACAAAGACACACTAAATGAGAGAAAAACACACAAAACTACTAAATACAGAAAAATAACAGAGAAACATACAAAATGACATAAGAAACAACCCAATGACACCAAAAACACTAAGACAGTGCTGCTCAGACCTGCGCTGGATGATGGTCAGTACAGTAGATCATATTCAAAGAATGCAGACTGATTGACAGACTGTGTAACTGTATTAACTCAGATTAATGGTAGATCAATAGGACGGTTTCTGTCCTAATCTGCCTGTTTTGCATGCATTGATCAGAGCAAAGTTAGAGGACCGGACGGAGCACCCACATTAAATCAGGGGGAAAAATATAATTAGGTTTTAAAGTAAAGTAAAACATTCGTATTTGTTTCTTTAGTTTTCTACATCATTAAATGTTTGTGCAGCAGACAGAGAAATTTAACTTCCTCAAATGTCAGTGCTTGTGCACACTGATGTCTCCACGTTGAACGAGCAAAACGCTCACTTAAATAAGGGTGGTCTGCACCAGTTCTGCACGTGCACTAATCATTGCTACAATCTTAGTGAATTCTACGCAGCAGGTGAGGAAACTGCGTCACTAAAGGATTTAACGAAGCAACTGGTTTAACATCCTTTAATATAGATCTTTGTGAATCCGCCCCACACTGTATAAACCCAAATAAGTTACCAGAACTCTAAAAAATTGAGGCAATCGATTAACTTAAAAGTCAATATTTTCAACAACTTAAGTAAAAAGGTTGAATGACTCGCTACTTGTACTTTTTGATAACAGTTAAATTAAAGTGTTATATGAATTACATTTATTCCTAAATAATTCTTATTTGAATCAATAGGACTTTATCATTCTTAGCATGTGATTACACAATTCTATTAAGATGTACTTAATTTGTGTTTTTAAGTTGTGCTACTTATAATCAAAAATACTTCCATTTACTCAAAAAAGAATTATTTAAAGTTACTCAAAAAGGAAGAACATGTTACACCAACTTATTGACATAATGAAATTAGTAGAACTTTTCCTATCACTTTCAGTATAAACTAATTAATCTGTTTAATTACTTGAACGTTTGGGTTTACAGTGCATGCACTGAGAGAGAATAATTAAAATAATACCAACAACACAAAATGATGATAGAATTTATTTTGATTAAAATATGAGCTGAAAATAGTGGGGGTCTGTGTTTGATTCATGAGGAGGGAGATGAATAATAATAAATAATGAAAACTGAAGAAATAAATCAATTCATGAGACACTAAATTCTGTTTTATTCCACTTATTTACAAAATGAGATTATTTTAAATGTGTGTATATCACTCATTCATTCCATCTTTATGTTCTGTTTTTGTTTTACAGAATTCTGAACAAAATCTATAGACGGACATAAGGGGGTACTTGGATTCAAAAGTAAGAGAAAGTGGGTACTTGAGTCAACAAATGTTTGAGAACCACTACTGCTCTGGGGTTTTCTTCAGATATTAGCAGTATAGAAATATAATAATTGATGAGAGAATTGTATACAGTGTCTATTCACTCAGAGAGAAAGAACACTGTCTATTAGGCATTAAGGTCATAAGGAACACAGATATAAGAGAACGTCTGTCTAACCCCTTAGCAGTGTATTAAAGATAAGTAGGAAGTGCTAATGTGCTTTAGATTAGTGGTTCTCATAGTGGGTTTAGTGGTGTCCATTGGGACTGTATGAGTACGTACCAATGTCATTGATACTTATTAAACTTATTGATATCATGGTCCTGGAGGGCTGCAGTTCAGCAGATATAGATGCCTGCCTGCCTCAACACACCCAACTGTTATCAAACTACGTGCACAGGTACTGGGATCAGATTGAAAATTGTACTTTTATGAAGATTTTAGACATTTTAAAACTGCATGGCGATTTTATTTATTTATTTTTTATCAGATAAAAACATATTGTTGGTAAAAACCAAGGTAAAAGTAAAGTAAAAACACTTACTATGCATCCGTCTACGGGACTGCACATCCCACAATGCAATGCAAGAAACGTTTGCAACACTACAGTCCTTCCTTACGACACAGCTGCTGGGACGTGATAAACCGACCATACAATATTTGTTAAATACTTTAATAGTACACATTTAAATATATGACTGTTTTGTGGTGTTTTAAATTGTTAATTATACATATTAAAAATGGATAAAATGACAATACACAACATTGGCAATCATTAACCCAACAGAAAATAAGATAAAAACCGAAATAAATCAGAATTCACTCAAAACATAATTGTCTTTATCTTTTTAAATCATTCATCTGATAAAAAATAAATACATATTGCAGAGTGAGGGGATCACAGGGAATACTGGGAGCAAACTAGAGCAGAAATGAAGCCAAGGGAATTGCTGACATTTTTTGTCTGGTGAAGAAATACGTGAAATCACAGTAAGTATCCGTTTACTGGACTCCACATCCCACAATGCAATGCATAGAACTTTGCCGAAAATTTTAAATATGATAATTTTTGCAAGATTTTTTGATCAATGATAAAACAAAAAAGTGAATGTATGGGCAGTTTAAATAGAGAAAAGCTCATTTAAACAATAAACACATGCTGGGTTCATTACACATTTTTGCAAAATAAAAGTGACATTTTTAAATGTCAACAAAGTATAATTGCGCTTTGAACGTGTTTCCATTGAAGGTTGTTTTGGGCCGGAGCCTTGTAACTCCCGTGAAATCTCATCCTGTGTGACTTCGCTGCAGAAAGACGGATGTTCTAAACCTCCTTATAACACTCTGTATTCATTTGTTGTTTCATGTGTCCATACCAGCCTGTCATTGCCCGATCTCATTAGATCTCTGAAGCTAAGCAGGTCTGGGCCTGGTTAGTGGTTGGATGGAGACCACTGAGAATTCTAGGTGCCACAGTGAAGGACAGTCGCTCCAGTAGTATCTGTCATTGTGTCCTTGGGCAAGGCACTTCATCCACATTGCCTAGTTTGAATGTAGTGTGTGAGTGAGTGTTGGTGGTGGTCGGAGGGGCCGAAGGCACACTATGGCAGCCTCAGTCTGCCCCATGGAAGCTGTGGCTACAATAGTAGCTTACCACCGCTAAGTGTGGAGTGAAAGAATGTCTTAATTCTGTAAAGCGCTTTGATTGTCTATGATAAAGAATTATATAAAATCCAAAGCATTATTATTAATGTGGCAGTAATAATTTTTAAGTAATACTAAGAAAAGTCCTTGTCTCCTCTTCTGTCTGCACGTACCGCGCCATGTTTACCTGGGGAGAGGTGGTCATGTGACCAGGCACGTCACGTTCTGTGACGTGTAATTGCGGTAAAAGTGTTTCCATAGCGCTTTTGCGACACATTTCAATATCAAAATGTCTGAAATTCCTCCTCATGAAAGCGTAAAAACTATTTTGCGATATTTAACTGTTTTTTCAAAAACAGGTGTTTCCATTACCAGTTTTTATTGCACTATTTAGATTTTGTGCATTTCCAAGGGTAATGGAAACACAGCTTCTGGCAGCTTAAATACTGATTAAGAGAACAGCTCATTTAAACGTGACTGTGTCTGATTGCGTTTGTTGTATCACGTGTGCGTCAAAGACTCAATCTCCAGTTATTTGTAATGCAGCTGTTTGAGTCGTCTGGCTGTTAAACACCACTATCAGTCTCATTAGTATGTAGCCTTCTACAATCATCCAATCACAGTATTTTCCTGCTGTAGTACTTTACGAAGCATGAGCCTAATCAGTAAAACAAATGCACCTGTGCTCCGTGCAAACCCTGACACCGAGTCAATCACCACGTTTATTCCTACTTGAGTGTTTTGCTGTAATCCTGCCTTTGACTGTCTCAAACTCACATGTGACTGATGTTTCAACTGCACACCTCAGATTTACTCTGTTCACCTAATAATGGTGTTTCCCTTTCAGACTTCCTATGGGACACTGTATAAAAAACCTCTTTGACAGATCGTCTCTTCTAGTCTGTCATATCTGTAGTGAAATCTCAGCAAAATGACAGTCACACTCTCTTCATTGGAAGCAACTCTAGGAAAGTTTAATGCAGTACATTTTACACTTACAACCTTGATATCAAACCACCTGTAGACTACAAAAGTAGCTTTTACCTGTATCTACAGCAGTGTTTCTCAAATTAGAAAGAGGGGAAAATTAACAAATGAAAGTGGGGTTTTATAATATTTATTTTTTTTTAAAAATGATCATAATAATAGTAAAGATTACCAGCAAATCACAAAACGACAACAAGAACACACAAAATAAGAGAATTGAATAATAAAAGGAACAGACAAACAACAACAAAATACACAAAATGACTCCAAAAATACACAAACTAAGAGAGAAAAATACTTACTATGACCAGCAACACAAAAACAACAACAAAGACACACTAAATGAGAGAAAAATACATAAGATCACCACAAAATACACAAAAATAACTGAGAAACATCACAAACAACACAAAGAATCAACCAAACAACACCAAAAAAACACACACACTAGAATAATTTAAATCAGGGCCGTCCAATTTGGGACACGCGGGCCAAAGTTTACCCGCAAGCGACTGGTTTTGTCCCGTTGCCCATATTTGAAAATTTTATTTTATTATCATTTTTTTATACATATATATTTATTTTTATTTTTTATTTTTTTGGAGCATGTTCTGCTCTCTATAGTAGGCCTACTTTACTCTATATAGCACTTATTATGTATTAATGTAATACAGTACGGTGATTAATAAGAAAAAATCTAAAGCTGATGTCCAATTACATTTTTTCTTGAGTTTTAAAGGATTGTTTAAGGCACTGTAAAATATAGTGTTTTGATCATATAGGCGAGGTATGTTTTGTCCCATTTTGTTGAATTTATATTGTACTAATTGTCTTTGAAGATGTTTAGCTGTTTCATCATTTTTTGCCATGAAACACAAAACTACCTTAAGTGTTTACTTTTCACAGTTACATTATTGGCATATTTCATTTCATGCACTGTAACTTGACTGTTTAGTTTTGGCCCGCGGCCCTCCACCGCGATTCATTTTTGGCCCCTAAATGAAAAGAATTTGGGCACCCCTGATAAATAATATCAACGCACAAAAACGTCCAAAAAACACAAAATAAGAGAAAAACATACTGAATAATAATAATAACAATCAACAACAAAATACACAAAATGACACCAACAACACACAATAATAAATTATTTCGATTAGAACATGAACTGAAAATACAAGAGTCAGTCTCGGTCCCACATCAGGAGGGAGATGACCATATTTGGTAAAAACTAGAAATAAACCTATTCATGAGGCACTAAATATTGTTTCATTCACTTATTTATGAAGTTAGATTTTTTAAAATGTGTGTTATCACTCATTCATTATGGTGTATATTTTTTTTTCACAGAATTCTGAGTAAAACGTTGTAATCGGACAAAGGGGGACTTGGATTCAAAAGTAAAAGAAAGAGGGTGCTTGAGCCTAAGAAGTTTGAGAACCACTGCTTACACCATAACACACGTTGCTAGCACGTGTTGGTAATTGAGTATCTTTACGAGTTGGGCCAAGTGATCCTCCCAGCCGGGCATTAATTCTACATTACTATTCATCACCGGTTCCAGCAGGGAGACGCCGAGGTTGGCAGGACTTGGAGCGAGAGTATTCAGATGGCAGAGGTGCTGGTAGTGTAAGGTTCCTCTGTATCTACACCCTTCAGCTTGAGCTGTAATGAATAAGTGGGCCAGGCTCAGGTGAGCTTTTCACACTTAAGCCAAATTGGAAAAAAGACCCACAGAGCAGAGAGGTAAGTGGCACTGGTGATCTCTCCATCAAGGGGCTTGGGTAGTATTATTACAGGATGAGCCTCTCTGGGTTCAGGGAGGCATTTCACTGCAGAGACTTACAACGCATTTGAAAAGGCATAGGCACAGGTTGACAGTAGGAAGATGATATAAGTGAAAAGTTACACGGTTGTACACTCACTATAAGAGTGAAAACATTATCAGGATTTCTAGAACTCTTTTTAAAATCTAGTCTATTGCAAATATGTTGGGGAAACGATCAAAGAAGTGCTACTTAAAGGCTCAAACATGCTCGGTCGTACACCCGCAAAGCAGAATCCATGCAGGCTCCTCACGGACTCCGCGGGGCCAATTAAATGCAAAGCTCAGATTTTACTCCCGCACTGACTTCTCTGCTCAGTTGGTGTCACACAAAACACTGCTCGACATTGTATCGACCCTCCATTAAATGTAACACCGACCTGTATTTCATCCATCTGGGAAACAGAGCAGGAGAGATTTAGACAAGCTACGACAGTAGCGACACCTTTAAAGGTCCTATATCATGCAAATCAACTTTTTTGAGATTTTAACCTTGTTAATTCCTTATCAAAAAACACTCCCAAAGTAGTATTGGGATTCCTTCCTGTGTCTCTGAGAAATCCTCAACAATCCTGCTCTCTGAGCTGCTTCTCTGTCTGCTTCTGAAAAATGAGCGGTTCAAATTCTAGTGACATCGCTAGAAGTCTGAACCGCCCCCTCCAGGAAGTGCGTGTTGCTGGTGCCACGCCTCCACAGTGAACATACACGCCCATTCTCTCTGGTGCAAGCGTGCCGAAGAACATCAGTCTGCACAGGGAAAAGAAACGGTTTTTGTTTTTGTACCAAACGATAATGTCTGGTAACCGAAAATGTGTGTTCGACAGCGAAGTCCTCGGAATTTGTTCAACCTTCCTAAAGAAGCGTCAACTCGCTAGGAGTGGTTGGAATTGATCTCTGGAAGCACGCGACTCACCAACCAGCATCCGTTAGTGTGTGACCGTCACTTTACAGAAGACTGCTTGGTGAACCTTGGCCAGTTCTAAAGTGGATTGTCCAGTAAATTACCTTTTCAAACCGGAGTGATTCCCACCGTGAAACCCACTGATGGAAAGGACACAGCCGTAAGGAAATAAGCCTCTAGCCAAATGTTAGCCATACTCACTTCTTTGTTTTTATATGTGAAATACATTCTCTGGAACTGCTTACAAAGTGTGGTGGGCGTGTCTGTTGCCCATGCTGTCAGGGCTCTAAGGCTACGTCATGAAATGGGAGCCCTCACACGGGGAGAGGCGGCGCTCCGAGAAACCGTGCGTCTCAACTTCCGAGTTGAAAGAAAATAAGTCATATTAGTATTTTATTTTGCAAAATGTAAAATATTATCCATATGTGACTGTAGTTGATTTTGGAATGTCTTAATATAGCATGAAATAGGACCTTTAAAACACGTCCCAGGAGTACAAGGACTACAGAGAAGCGCTAAGAATCATGGGACTACGCGGCTGTGTGCCCAAGTATATAAGCTCTGAGGAGAGCGCACAGTCCGTGCTGAGTCCGTTGTGCGCAGGTCCCACACGAGTATGTTTGAGTCTTTATACACTGTTTTCCAGGAAAAACATGTGGACAATCATTGCAGATGTAATCAGTGGTTTGCCAAAATATCGATACAATCAACAAAAAAGTCAGCAATATCATTCGTAACAATAGCACCCAGAGCACAAAACCTCCGCCAAGCGCCAAATATCCTCTATCAGATAGTGGCAGTTATCTGCATCAGTGATCCTGATCATGTCACCGTTATTATTCACACTTTTAAAGGCTTGGAAGAAAAATTCTATCCCCATTAATAATAATACCGTACGTCCAAATGTATGGACAGCCACATTTTTTCCCCAAAAATTGCGATGAAATGCACAATCGGGATCTGATCCAGATGAAACTCAGTGGGGTAATGAATCGAGGAAGGAGCCAAACATAACTGAGTGAAGATTGGTTAATTATGAACTGAGATTCACCAATGACAAGAGATACATTACATTTCTACAATAAAATACACCAAATATAAATGCTTTGACTAAAATATAAAGAGTTTAACTAGAATCAATCATTCAGCAGAAAAAAAGTGGTTTTGAGGTTCACTTCCTCTTTAAAAGGTTTGTTCCTGTTTGATTGTAATACGATTGTTGAGAGGAAACAATGCCAATATGAGGCCATAAAAGATCCATTACCCACATGGAGGCACTTTCATCACATTTCACATATTTTTCATTAGCTGCTAGAAGGGTAACTACCACACGACCAATCATGCAGCGTAAACTCTCCAGCCACACTAATAGATCAAATGCTGTTTCTTCTCTTCTACTCTCTACGCCATGAGGATTGTGTTCTCTCTCTGCTCCTTTCATTACACATCTCTTTATCCTGCCACAGCGTTCCGTTTGAACTGGAATCGAAGTCAAAATGATTGAGGCAAAAAAAAGTCAATGGGTTGTCTTTACGAGCTCGCTCGTGTGTGTGTCAGAAACACAAGTCTCCACAAGTTTCATCATGATGTCACCACTTTCATGACGCTATACTTCAATAATCAAACACCTCCAGAATATAGCAACCTCCTGTACAGTAGAGCTGTGAATTTAAATATGGAGGGGGCACTTGATTATAGCTGTAAAATGACCCTTTTCATATAAAGTTCAGCTCATTTTGGTTGCAAATTAAATGTCAGCTGTGGTTTAGAAGGCTGAGCAGGTGTGCCACACGGAATACTGATCATCTGCAGCCATTCTTATATACATCAACTTTATAACCCCATGGGCTGCTTCAAAAATCCATTTGACCATAATTTTGCCTTCAATAGAATTGATTTGAGTGCACTGACTATTACTCCAGCTCAACCCCTGAAACAAAAAGAACATCTCCAAAGCTGGTTATTTTTTTTGGAGGAATTATACATTTATTTAAAACCGGGCTTGCGGCTGACTACATCTAAAATAATACGTTTTAAATAAAAAATTATCAGCAGTATACAGTGTTGAAGTTATTTCTTGCGTTACTTTTTAATTAAATTTACTCGGTTACCATTACTTTGTGGTGCATGACTGTGATCATTTTACATAGATTAATAAACTAAAACACTTTTGGCTACAAAAACCAGGGCACAACGCATTCCACAGCATGGAATAATCTAGCATAGCATAATCTAAGCTAGTTGCTAAAGGACAATTTATGGACACATTCAAAGTGATTCAAACCAAACCACTACACTCCACACAACAGCAGCTGCATTTTAACCAAGGACGAGGAAACCAGGACACATTAATAGAGCAGTGCACGTGGCAGAAAAAATACAGCCTTTTCTGCAGTTGAGTCGTCTGTTTTAACGGCAGCTAACTAGCATGATAGCATGACCAGGTGGTTCACGGAACATAGAAACGTTAACGTAATAGAAATAGATGTGAATGCACATGAGAAATTGTCAAGTTGATTAAATGTAAAAATGTTTCTCCATACAGTAACAGCAGTGAAATTATTCTATAATAACATTAGTTGTAGCTTTTGAGTTGAGTTTGAGTAATGCAATCCTTTTTTTAAAAAAATCAAGTTATCAGCAAAGTAACTGTCTTTTTAATATGGTAACTAGTTACTATTTTTATTTAACAATAATAATATTGGCAGTATATGGTATTCCTTTTACCCAGGCCAAACACATTTTTAGTTTTCTCTGTTGGATTTTATTTCGTAAAGACAAACATTCTGAAGTTCAAACCACAATTTTACAAAAATACTCTGTGACAGTGACAAAGATAACAAACTACTATCAACCATATGCATTTTCATATTTTTCCCACAATCTTTTCTGATCAGTACATAGTAAACAACACATTTATCACTATCACTGCAGAGACTAGCAGGATGTAAAAAGGGGTTCAGCTTGACATATGATGACTGAATGGAGGAACAAAGGTGAGTGTTGTTATGAAACACATTAAAATATTTATAGCTTGACTAATTGTGGTACTAGTTACATTTATTAAGAAAGAATCAGAAAGACTGGACCTCACATGCAGTACTTTTACCTCCACCAAGAAGGTAGTATTTTCTTCTGCGTTATTTATTAATTTTTTAGCAGAATTACGTCAAAGTAACTTCATGGACTTTGGCACCAAAGATAGACCTTAATCCATAGAGGATTTTATTACATTTGGGGAGGATCTGGATCAAAATATTGATTCTGGTTCAGTAACTGGACCCAAAAAATGTTTTTGTGGCTGAAAACAAATAGTTTTTGTTATGAAGTAGTGTTGTTGATTGATCAAAGTTCAGCTTTTGACATTTTAGTCAAAATATTTCAACTTGGGGTATTTTGTTGGGTTTGAAACCCAGCTATTAAAATCCCGTTTTACTATTGGTTGAGAATAGTGGCTTGTATCATTTTGATGGCTTCATACATCACGAACCATCACTGTTAGCCCCGCCCCTCTTATAAAAATAGCACGTACCGCGTTCCCGAGAATTCAGTGAAATGACTCGTTTCCACCGAGTAAAACAAATGAAATTGTGCAACGTAAAATTGTAATCTACGTTAATTGTCTTTGAAACGATATATCACATGACTATGTTCCGATAAATTTAGAAAATACCGGAAAAGGTGATGGGCCCTCGTCCCCGCTCCCTTTCAAAATGGTCTCTGAGAGGCTCTTGACATCCGCTCATAGAAAATCCATGTCAAATTACAGCCCTATTCAACGAGCATTAATGGATGATTAGTCATTTGAAGAATGGGGCCCCCCTGTGGCACATATGGAGTAATGGGCCTCATTCATATATTGGGTATGTGTCAATGATTCGGTACCACCAACTGTCGCAATATTTGACTCACAAATAAATGAGAAAACAACTTTAAATGAAAATTGCCTAAAATTTCTCCAGGCCCCTAAGCAAATTGTGCGAGCCATAATCGTAATCTACGTTGAATTACCTTTCAAACAATATATCACATGACTATGTTCCCATAAATTTTGAAATTACCGGAAATAGGGGGGTGGGAGCTGCGGGCCCCCTACCCTATTTTAAAGAAAGGGCTCCAAATGTCTCATCATATTCATTCATCAAGTATTCTTCATACCAAACTGCTTTACGATCCAACGAGAACTAATGGAGGAGTAGTCATTTGAAAAATGGGGGCCCCTGGCGCCCTGTGACACGTACAGGGTAATGGGCCCCATTTATATATTAAATCAAATATCGAGCTCTGAGCGTCGATGCGCACATCCATAGATTATAGCTACCAATTTTTAGCCTGATTCGTTCATGAATAACAGAGTAGTAGTGATTTTAACTAGTGTACACAAGAAGAAGAAGAAGAAAACGAGGGTGTTTAGACTACGGTAGCCCGGCTTAACTATCACCTGCAATCTGTGGCGAGTAGAGTTTGCGAAAAGGAATGAGCCATGTATGCCAAAACCTTGAGGTTCAGTTACTCTTTAATAACAAGAGTTTCACTAATTCAGATATTCACACACATTAACCGTAAGACCTATTGTGCCTGTCTTAACCATGCGTGAGAACACCATAATAAATAGGCTATACTAATGATCCTCACAGAATGGAATGGATGACTGGACCACGGACTGGTACCGTTACATTCACCATTTGGTTCTTAGCTCCAAAGGAAAATGAAATGTATTATTCTGGGGATTATATTTTTGAACAATGTCTTCTTATGCCTTGTGTCACAGGAAGAAGTGCCTACTGCACCTAACTACCCAATGTAGCTTATTTGTGACAAACCTGGCAACGCATAAATAAGCTGCTAATTTAAGTTTTGTGCACCTGCTATGTTTTGGCCACCTGCCACAGTGTTACGTTGCTTTAAAAACATTATCTACCGGCCACTGAGACTTTTACCAGTCTCTCTATTGAAAGGTAGCCACTAATTAGATATGAATAATAAGACAAACAACATATCTTCTACCTGGTACTTTAATATAAGCCTCATTAGGTGCTAAAAACTGCCATGGCAATCCTAGCATCACCACACAAAATAAAATGACTAGTGTAACTATGTGCTGTCTGTTTGAGGTCATGATGTCAGTAATGTTTAATTTTCCTTCAAGTGAAGATTTTATTTAGCTTTTTTAACCCCGAGCAGGGCCGGCTTTAGGTCTTTAGGTGCCCTAGGCAAGAGGAGCCGACACACTCTCGGCCCCCTCAAGAAAATAAAATAGAGAAATAAAAAATAGTATTTATTTATTTATTTATTTTAATTTATTTATTTATTTATTGATCTTCTATAAAGTGTAATATCAAGACAAAACAATGCCATTCTGTAAATCAACAAACCACTGAAACATACAACCTATTTTGAAAAATAGAATAATAGAATAATATAGTAAATAATAATAGTGCAAATGTCCTGAGGGAACAACAACAATGGTGCAACATCCAAAAGCAATGCGAAAGAGTGCAATCAAAAGTTAAATAAAATATAAAAGTTTCAGTGCAAGGACATTTCTACTTTCCTGTTTGGTTTTACTAGTCAGTAACAAAAATCTTAAAACCAAACAACACAATAGAATTATATAGAATAGAACAAGAATTACATATGCAAAAAGGCAATGCAATGAAAGAGGTAAAATAAATCCAAGAAAATTCAATAAAATACCATAAATATGGGCAGAAAATTGCTTGTAAGCAACAAATAAGGAACAAACAATCACTAACTTCTCCAATGTTGTTTAAAACTTCACACAACTGGACTTAATAGTAATAATTAATTAATAGAAAACATGTGTAGGGATTGTAAACGGTGTGTTTCATGTTTATTATACCTTTTTAATTCATTATTTTTTTTGGGTCGTGTGCAATTTGTCGCCGCTCCAGCAGATGGCGCCCTAGACGGCCGCCTGGGTTGCCTAGCGGCAAGGCCGGCCCCCAACAGTATTGCTTATTGCTGGTAATACAAACAGTTAATGTCAAACTACTCAGTACTTTATGTTCCGTGAATCATCTTCATTGTGGACGTTGGTGAGTGCAAAACACAATATGGTGTGACCATTTTATGTGACATCACTGATATCCATTATTCTGTATGGAGAATCAACTCTGACATAGTAAAAATTATTTAATACTTTAAAAATCCTACGGGTACATGCCATAAATAAATGAATAAATAATTCAATCACTCACTACCTGAATAATGCGTGTACCCTTCGTTCTTTGGTTGTTCCGTTTTAAAACCAAATCAAAATAACAAATAAACAGTGTGGTTGTTTTTTTTATACTGATTTAAAACCTAAACACAAATACAGAAAAATCAAAAACCAGATTTAATCAAACTTGTATCCAAAATCTCTAAACTATAGTGATAAATCTCGTATCTTGTATAACTTCCTGTCTGGCTGAAACAAGCTGACTCGTGATTATTATTTCACCCTGTTTCCAGGTTTGTTGTTTCTGCACATACGCAGAAAACAAAGATTGTGGTCCTTGTGAACCCTTTTTTAACAAGTGATGTTAAACTTGTAGCATTGTTTACCATCGTGACATCCAACACTAACTGTTGTATAAAAAAAATGTGTAAATGAGAACATTATTTACACCTCAAAAAGAGCGGTTGGTAAACCTATAAATATATAATCACACCATAAGAGATGGATTTCATTGTGTTAACTTTGCAAGGTCAGCAGTGAACGTGCCTCTATTTGAGTAGGTAAGTAAACATCAATTTTACATTTTGCTTGTGCATGTGTGGATTGTTTTTCACAAGGTCCAATGTGTTTTTTTTTCTTTTAAAAAAACCTGTGCTGTGCCTCTTTTATTAAGGGATCATATGTCTAAAAAATGCAGTCTTTGGTCCACTAAAAAAAATAAAATCAATCAGTCATTAAAGCACATTTTAACATTTTAACTTACAACCAAAACCTATGGAAGGCAGTTTAAAAATAAATAAATACTATAAGTCATAATGAGTTAGTAAAGTCATAATTATGAGAAATAGTCATAATTATGAAAAAGAAACTCATAATTATGAGAAAGAAACTCATAATTATGAGATAGAAAGTCATAATTATGAGAAATAGTCATAAATATGAGATAGAAAGTCATAATTATGAGGAAGAAAGTCATAAATATGATAAATAAAGTCAAATATGAGATAGAAAGTCATAACTATGAGACAGGAAGTCATAATTATGAGACAGAAAGTCATAAATATGAGATAAAAAGTCATAATTGTGAGAAAGAAAGTCATAATTATGAGATAGAAAGTCATAAATATGAGATAGAAAGTCATAATTATGAGAAATAGTCATAACTATGAGACAGAAAGTCATAATTATGAGAAAGAAAGCCATAAATATGAGATAAAAAGTCATAATTGTGAGAAAGAAAGTCATAAATATGAGATAGAAAGTCATAATTATGATAAATAAAGTCATAAATATGAGATAGAAAGTCATAATTATGAGTAAGGAAGTCATAAATATGAGATAAAAAGTCACAATTATAAGAAAGAAAGTCATTATGAGAACATTATTTTTCATGTAAAGTTGCAAAGAAACATACGTGTTTATCCACTATTTTCTACTCTGTGTACCATGTGTTTAATTCTAACTGAATAAACTACGAAAATATGTTGAAAATGTCATTAAGAATAGTAACGGTCAGTGTCGGTAGATTGCAGCAATTGCTCAGTTTGAATCTCAAAATTATGACTTTCTATCTCATAATTATGACTTGCTATGTTGTTTTTCATTCTTTTTTTATGGCGGAAACAGGCTTCCACAAAAACCTGATAATCTCTGAAAACACCCTTGTATTAGAAATGTTTTCAATGCCAATCACTCAGCGATGACATTGTATAAACAAGCTATTACTTTTGGTTCAAAGATCAAGTGATCTGTCTGTGTTGGAGTGGTTTTAGGAAGCCATCACTCATCACATACAGTATCGCTGCTCTGTACAGCTCATGCTCATGATTTGCATCTGAGCTGCAAACTGATTATTCCAGGTGTCTGGAGAGCTTTAGGGCACATCATGTCCTCTAAATGACACTGTGGGCCTGTATTCTTTAAACACAAGTATTACCATCTATCTTTCATGCATCTGTTCTATATGGAATGGGCTGTATAAATGTTCCAATCTGTCAAATCCAGTACAAATATGTAACTCATATTCTGGACTTTTTTCCTCTAAAGCAGTGTTTTTCTCAAATCATGTGTACCCCCTCTTCATATCACAAGTACCCTCTCCATAATTTCATATGCTTTTTCATTTGTTGAACAGCGAGCTCTGGTAAACCTCTAAATGTGTCTCAAACACTGGTTCTCTAAGGCTTAATCTACAAATTCAAAACAATGAGTGGAATTTAGTTAAACTACCGTACAACTTTTATGTGATTTACTTCATTAATAAGTAAAAACAGTCTCTGTTGTAAAATGTAGCTAATTATTGTCTTCTATTGTCAGAAGTGTGATAAAATGGCCTCTAAGGCATAAAATAATCCTGTTTCAATAAATTACAAGAAAATATAGTATTTTATTGTAAGTTTGTGGTGAATTTGTCCCAAAAAAAAAAAAAAACTAAAAAAGATGCCAGGAACATTTCCCGATTATGTTTAAATTAAGTTCAATCTTTCCGATTACCCCCTGCAATGTGCTCCTGTATCCCTAGGGGTACACGAACCCCACACCATGCAACCACTGCAGAAGCTTAACTTTTGCATAGCTCACGCCCAGAAGGCATATCTGTATGTGAATGAAACCTGTGAAATAACACAGCACTACATTGCATCCAGCCAAAAAACAAATTTGTTTACTAAGCTACCTAAAAATATTGAAATAATGCACTGTTGCGGTAACAGTTAGAGTAGTTATGGCTAAAAGTAACGACTTTACGGCAACGCATTACTTTGTAAATGCACAAACTTTAAAATCAAACAAATGAAAGCATGGATTCATGGATTCAAAACAATGTGTGTAAAATAAAATGGAATTTATTTTTTAAAACATATGCAATTTTTATGTCATTACTTTGATAGTAAATAAATACAGTCTCCGTTGTAAAATGTAGCTGATTATTGCCTCCTATTGTCTGATGTGTGATAAATAGTCTCGACAGTGCAAAACAATCTTATTTCAATAAAATACAAGAAAATATAGAATTTTGTTGATCAATATAATACTGTTAACATAATACTCATAATAATAATAATAACATAGTACTGTTTGTCCAAAATTAGCCTAAAAAAGAACTAGAAATATTTCCCGGTTATGTTTAAATTAAGTTAAATCTTTCCGAGTACCCCCTGCAATGTGCTCCTGTACCCCTAGGGGTACACGTACCCCTGTTTGGGAACCGCTAAAGTCCTTTTTTTTTGCTTTTGAATGGTTCTTTCTGCTCTTTTTTCTTCTAAACCTGCAGCTTGAAGCATCTCTGAGCGTGTTACCACGCAATAATGGGACTGTTAAAATATGCAAGGGTGTGTGGGCAAATTTGAGTTATTTAAACCGCTGTATGCCAAAATAATTTCCTGCTTTGTTTTTTCTTTGATTTACAAAAAGGGAATGGAGCGACAGTCTGATGGGACACTCGGATCAATGATGAACGCTTTGCAGCTGCTTCTTTCCAATTAAATTCCACGTTTTGGTTTGTCTTTGCTCCACGAAGTAAATGAGGATAAACAAAAAGGCAATAAAAAAAAAAATATCTTGAAAGCACATGAAAGCAGAAATGCTGCCTAATTCAACTTTGAGTCATCTTCCACAGCTTGAAGCCACCCATAAACCCACTGCGTTCGCTGTATCCTTAAATGATGCGGTCTTTGGTGATGCCGTTTGATTTTCAGATGTTCTTTGTCTTTGATCTGGAGATTGGTGCATCATATCACGTATCCGGATGTTCCACTTTTGCAGTATTTGTTAACGGCTGCCTAAAAACAGTCGGCAAAGAGGTTTTTTAATCGATGGCAGCAACTGCACTCAGCACAATGGTGTGATCAAATGGCTGTATAACTTCTGCTTGTGATTCAAGGGTATTTTAAGGGAATAACATTCAGGAAATATGCAGGAACCAAGAAGTTATTTTTCTTTAACAAACCTAGTTGCAAATGTTGTGGTACACTGTCACCTTGGCCGTTCTCGACTGCATTAAAGTGTGTCAGTGTGTGAAACATTGAATCTATCTTCATAAACAACCTCTAAATTGGTATTTTTTGCTAGTTGTGCCAATGTTAAACTTGCACTCTGATTGGATTGTCTTTAAGCTTGTTGATGGCTCAGGTTGGTGGTTGGGAACCACTGTTTTGCCATTTTAAATGACATTTTCTGCCACGTAATTATTGATTTGATTCGTCATTCAAGCAGAAATGGTAATCTAAAGAATATTTTAAATTAGGGGTGTAATGATTTATTTATCAGATCGACGCATCGATTTATATTCCTATGATTCAACTACATCGATCTGTGCTCGACAAGTTGACCTTCTGAATTACACATCGATCTAAAAAAGTAATAAATTGACACAAGAAAATAATGCATTACATTTATGCATGGCAGACTTTATATGGATGTGTTTTTAAAAGCGCTTGTAATGATAACATCGTTACTCTACTCAGTCGGTGACGTCATCGCCATCATGCAAGAGGTCAAGCTGTTGTGATGAAATATCAGCTCTGGTTTTATTCAGCCGTAGATCATCACACCAGTGCTGATATTTCAGCATAACCTTGAGTGTTTTATACAACAGTTCTACAAGCACATGTTACCAGTTAATAAGTGACAAGAGATTTAGATTTGTTTGTTTATTTAATCATTTGGCTCCACCAACAAAAATAGTTCCAAAAGTGGAGAGCACACGCTACATCCACACTGCAGGCAAATGTGACCCAAATCCGATGTTTTTGCCCATATGCGACCTGCGTCCGATCTGTTAAAGACAGTCTGAACAACACAATTCTGATTTTAATGAACTCTGCATCGTTGAAGCCGCTGACATCCCTATCCCACCACTGTTGATTCCGAATCGGCATCCAAACAGTCCGTTGTAAAGATGTAGCAGCCATCACAGCAAACGACTAGAGCCTAGGTTTCCAAAGTGTGGTACGGGTACCCCCAGGGATATGTAAATTGTCATAGGGGGTATTAGTACTAAAGTTAGGCTAATGCTGTTAGCTAATGCTAATGCTAAAAAATGCTAATGTTAATGCTAGACTAATGCTAATAGTAATACTAGCAAATGCTAATGTTTGACTAATGCCAGCTAATGCTAATGTAATGCTAGGCTAGTGCTAATGATAGTAAATGTTAATGTTAATGCTAGCTAATGTTAACTGTAATGCTAATGATAGGCTAATGCTAACAATAGTACGAGGCTAATGGTAATTCAGTGTTCAATGACGGGGTACAATTCAGAGATGATTTTCACTGTATATGACATTACGTCATTGTGTTTTGTTAAGTGTGCAGGAATAGGGGGTACATGGATTCAGGTTAAACATCTGAAGGGGTACGGAACTGTGAACAGTTTCTCTTTTTTTTCACTCTCCTTAAAGTTATGTCGTACTGACGTCTGTTGGTGAGAACATTTCTTAGTGCGACACACAGTCCTACACCAGACACCTCCAAATTTTGTTCCGTAAACACTGTGGGGTCGTGAGTCATCTTAAGACCTCTTCTGCGCATCCGTGTCATTTCAGGGTCGCATTCCGTTCATACTCCGAACTGATTGAAGACGCATTTAATATGTAATATATCAACCACACACAAAAGAAATCTTGAGCTTTTGAAAAAGTGTGAACGTGGGTACAGTGTACTGCGTCATGTAGCCCAAGATGTAATGGTAATAAACCGTATTTAGATCAACTGTACAGTGGAGTGATGTGATCCGTAAGAAGTCCCGGTGCTGTTTTTGCTCTATATCAGCTCTCTTTTAATGTCTGTCGTCCATTCAAATCATTTGGTCAGAACTCTAGATCATTTACTAAATGATTATTATGTCTGCGCTTACAGAGACACCGTAATGAGTAAGTGCATTTACATGTTGTGCCAGTAGAGGGGGCACTTGGTTTACTGCACGTTGTTAGACTGCACGTTTTGCTCCGGTGTTCCAGTGAGACCATCATCACGTCTCATCCTTCAGACTCATTCTCACTAAGTGCTCCCAGCAAGATAAACAACAAACTGTTAACAGGAACTAACTGTTGGATAACAGACAACAAAACGTAGCATAACGCAGAAGCCGGAGAGCAAGAAATAATCAAGCTACCATTGGAGCCCAGTGTGTGGAAACACTTTGGCTTTTGCTTAGAGAGATGTTCTACAGGAGTCATTAATCATGTTCAAATGAAGAAGTAGCAGCAGGTTCAACCTCAGATGCTGGTTGCACTTCATTTTTTTAATATTAATATTGTATTATTTTTAATGTTGAGAAAAAATGCAGAAGAGTCAAGTTAAAATACTGTTAAATATATTTATTTTTATTTTTGTAATGAAAAAGTTAACATCCTCTTTAAACTGAAGTGTTGGTTGGACTTTATTCAAATAAACTGTGAATACTTTTGCCATTAAATGTTGTTTACTTGTTTGATAATGTCCATACTAAATTTATTCCCGATTCACTTAAAAGAAACCATAGAAATCTAGAAAACCTCACTTGCACTGTCCAGTATCAAGGTATTTATTTCACAGTCACACTTGTTGAATTGTTCTGAATTAACCAAAATCATCCTTGAATCGAATCTGCAACAACAAATTATGTTATGAATCAAGTCGTTGTTAAAACGAACCATTACACCCCTATTTAAAATATGATAAGACCTCATTTCTAGGGCCTGCAGGTTTAGGCTTTAAATTAATCAAAGAAAACAAGCTCTTTAAATGGCAGAGCTCATAAATCTGGACCACGATCGTCCATTAGCTTTTATCTGCCTACACAAGCCGACCCCAACCTTGAAACAAGGCAATCATCCACCTTCACCAAAAAAAAAAAAAAAAAAAAGCAATGACCTTTCTGCAGCTGTGAGAAAGTCACTATTCACTTCCTTCACATTAGCATAACTACCCCTTCCTGTACATAATTAGTCAAATATCCTTGTTCTAGCCGGTTGAATGAGGTGTGACTAATGAACTTCCTGTTTTCCTCAAACATTCAGACATCAGAAAGACTCAGGGTGCAGAGAGCATATCCAGATCTCAGAGTCTTTTTTTGCTGTGTGAAGCAGTCAGTTTAAGATGGAGTTATGAGTGAACGTGCAAAGAAACAGCCTATGGGGACTTTTCACATCTTAATCAGTGAAATTATACTTGGCACCAACATCTAATGATTAAAGTGAAAACTTTTCCTCAGCGTGTCTGTGGGAAATGCACACAACTGTATCATATCAGAAACATGCTCCGTGGTTCTGACAGAACGCAGTAAATCAGTGTTTCTTCTTTTTCTGGAGAACAATTTCAAACCATCTCAGATGGTTCAGGGTTGGGGTCAATTACATTTTTCAGTTACAATTATGTTTTCAATTACCCATGTTTAATTGCAATTCAATTATGATTACAGTGATCAGCGTTTTTTTGCAATTACAATTAAACTACAATTAATTTTTATCCTCAGAAAGACAAACACAATTATGTTCTCAATTACTAAAGTTAAATAGCCTGAAATGAATAACCTAATAAATGCATTTCCTATGATAACGGATCTTAAATCAGCTGTAAAATACACTAAAAACAAATATCTGTCATCTAATTGATTTCCTATCTATTGATTACCTTGTTAGGCTTCATAATCAATAAAAATATAAGTTTTAATATTTTTGGTGTGGACATCTGAGCCTTTTTTGTGTCAGTATACCCCTAGATTTCAATTAGTTTTAAATAGTAAAATGTGGGAAAGCTTGATATGAAACATATTCTAATAATTGTTAACTACATATGTGTAGAACTGTACGTAGAACTGTAACGTTAAATTCAATATTTGACAATTTTCACATGATTTTCATGGCAATTACAACGTCAATTATCTGAACTCAGTCACAATTTAATGATGATTATGACAGTAACAGATTTTTTTTTTTAAAATTAGAATTACAATTAAAATTACACCATAATTGTAATTGATTATCAACTACGTGAATATAATTATAATTGACCCCAACCCTGATGTCTTCCATGTTGCTTCCTAAAGGAATTTAGAATCAAATCATAGAAATCATAACAGTTGAAGCTGATTTCTCAGGCTTTGCTTCACCATCTGATTTCAAACCTGCTGAGTGCAAACATTCTGGAGAGAAATGACAAAGCTATTGCGTTGGCGGCTGATTGGACGGGCTTGACTGACGGTTCTGTGAAGAACGCCAATCGATACTGAGCACAAAATGAAAGCTTGTGCAAAATGGGTGATTCTTCTTCTTCTTCTTCTTCTTCTTCTTCTTCTTCTTCTTCTTCTTCTTCTTCTTCTTCTTCTTCTTCTTCTTCTTCTTCTTCTTCTTCTTCTTCTTCTTCTTCTTCTTCTTCTTCTTCTTCATGAATGAATGGTGACCATAAATCACTGTGCTTCGCTGGGATTTAACTTTGAACTTTTAATGGAAAACAACTTTGATACGTATTTTTGATTTGATCCACTTTAATTTGATAGTTTGTGATGTCATCTTCAGAAAAATGAAATGGCAAATGATTTTAAGAGCTAGAAAAGGAAAATAAGAGCATCTATTACTTAATTTGCCTTGAAAAATAGAAATAAGCAGCTGATGATTGACTCTCATGGTCTCCAAGTGTTTTATTACTGTTAGTGCTGCTACACTTAAAACAGCTACACTTAAAACTTTTTATTTTTTTTTCGATTACATGAACCCAAGAGGACATTCAGCTTCAAGGACATGTAGCATCTAGACATCAGCAGATGTTATTCTTCAGCACATTACTGATTTTCTTAACACTTTCTTAACATAATTACTCCTGGAAAGTAGATTTGTTCCTTTATCCATGAAACAAATTAAAATGAATAAATTACTGAGCGGTAATCATACGGTCCTGCTATTGTCCAGCTAGGTAATATTTATGACTCTACATGTTATATGACCCATTCATTCTTTCTATAATAGTCTTTTTACATGTAGGCCATTTTACATCTATCCACATACTGTAGAGCAGCACTCATGCCCTCCTCCAAGGACCAGGCCGAATGAAGGTCGTGGTCTGTGGCCTTTTTAAAGAAAATATTTGGAGAGTTATTAAGACAAGATGTCTTTGAACTAAAAACAGAAGTAACAAAACTATTCGATCCCTGGTGATTGATCATAACCACATTTATCAGTCCTTCCAGGATTTTGTAGCCAATTCCTGTAAATGTTGCAGCCTAAAATGCCTGATTTTGCTGCAGCTTTGTCAAAAAATTGTGGCAAAAGTTACAGCATTTTTAGGCTTTATTATTTTTTAGAACTTTGCCTAAACTGGTCAATTTGTCCAAAAAAAAAAAAAAAAACCTGATTGCCTTTGAATTATTTCATAACAATACAGAAAAAAGCTGATATTTACAATAATTTAACAAAATATAGATTATTACACTTTTGCCGCAGAAGAGTCTCATTCGTTTTGGAGCGGAGATACCACCAGGGGGCGCAAGCACCAACTGGCCACAACTACCAAAGTTCTACCAAAGACATTTTAAAATAGTAGAGGTTTAATTTGGTTATTTTATTTTTTTTTAGAGCAGCAGGAGATCATTAAACACTTGCGTTCATGAGACACATTTGCCGCTATTTTGCCTGAGTTAGTTACTTAGTTAGAGTTAGTTTGGCTGTTGCGACACAGTCTGTAACCAGACTAAATGGTGATTCCGCTCGTACCGGGGAACTCCCGACCCAGCAGCTGATGGTGGCTGCCACAAGGCGGACAAACATAAACCACGTTGTGTCGCCGAATCGACCAGAATAGCATTTTGTTGGGTCACGGAATTTGTCGCAACACCTGAACCACTCTGGGCTTAGTCAGATTGGTGTAATTGTAGAATTATATGCACATTATAATTCTTTTTTTTTTTTTGCACATTATAATTCTGAGCTGATAGATGCTAATATGGATTCTTAAAATTGCAAAAATTTGGAGTGATTGGACAGAATTACAGGGCTGTGCACAATACGTGGAGATTGGCTGAATTTGTATTAGTAGTTGCAATTGCAACATCGCAAATTCCCGAAGGGTTTTGATTTATCATTAGGGTTAATACTCAAAAAAAAATGCAAGAAAATAATCTTTAATTTATAGGGCTGGGTATCGATGCGATACTATCACAATATTTTTGGCCACACAGAATAAATTATCACGATACGGCAATAATTGATATATCTGCGTTACTAAAGAAATTCAGAATTTATCTATTGCACTGAATCCATTTCACAGGAATTACAAAACATTGTCAATCAATTTCACATGAATGCCAAGTAAACAAAGTGCATACTGCACAGTGGCTCTTCTGAACACATACTGACCACAACTAGTCACATGACCTTGTGTTATGTTTAAGTCTTTATGGGAAGAATAAGACAAAATAATGCTTCACCAAAATTGTGCAACATAACTTTAAATCATTAGAAACAAAATGAATGCATTTCAGTGCAAGAATGATCAACTTCTCTGTAAACATGGACATACTGTATATCAGTGCTGCTTAACAAGCACAATGGACTTGTTTTGTGAAAACTGGAAAATTTCACTGCGTATGAAAAATAAACATTTCAGTCAGTGCATTATAATATAAACAATGAAAACCTGGGCACGCTTTAAAGTTCAACTTTACACATACCGTAATTTGCAGACTGCACATACATTTCAGTGCTAATAGTAATATCAATTTGTTCTTTGTAAACTTCAAAACCTGAGAACATTGAACTTAACTTGTGTAAAAAGGATAAAAAAATAAATAAATAATTGATATTCAGCACCACTGTATCTACAATGACAAAAATATCGCGATATATCGTTGTATCAAAATTTTGGCACACCCCTATTCATTCATGATTTATTCACATATTCCTCTGTTCTTTCACACCAAGAGCCTTTGATCAAAATATGAACAAAATGACCTGTGGGTATTTTACTCCTTTCTTTGTGAAATTGTGTGTTCTATACTGTCAACAAAAGTAACTACAATCCTGAGCAATGAACTCAACTCTGAATAAACCAATATATCTGTCATGAATACTTCAGATTCTGCGTCAACTGAGAGGATTTAAATAACTAAAACTCAAAAATTGCCTGTAAACTAACAAGTGATATATATAGGGTTTACTAACCAACAGTTATTGCATAAATAGAAACCAGTTTTGCCTTGGCCGTGGTAGATGAGCAGCTAAATGGGTGGCCCATGCTGCCTGGGATAAGCATAGTAGGAATACATAAATAAATAATCAGAAAGCACTATGAAACCAACCGCAGGAGCAGGGTGAGGGAAACCAAAGCAAGCAAAGGCTGACTGCTGGTCATGGTGGCGGTGAACAGCAGCAGCAGTCATCACTTTGACACGCACATGTGGCACACACACGCCCACAAACATTATATCTGCCCTCGCTGCTTGTTTTGTCTTCTGTCTTGTGGATCTAATTGGAGACGCTCACTGCATTCATCCAAAAATCGAAATTATGGAATTGGTCAGCTGGTCTTTTAATGCTATTGACCAAGTTGTTTCAAAAAGAAGACCAGGGCCGGGGTGAGCCTGCGTGTCTGAACGGAACGTTTGCAGCCGGATACACGAGGTACCGTGACAATAATGTTGATACATGAAAAAAATCCATGAAGAAGAGTGACGTTAATGTTGGTGTTAGTGCCCGATCCTTTCTGTGACTCTTCTTCGTGGATTTGTACTGGACTGCGTTCATGTTGTGTTGTGGGGTTTCGTCTTGTGTTGCACTTTTGTTTCGTGTTGCGTTGTGGCGTTTGTCCCTCTGTGTTGTGTTGTGGGGTTCTTCATTTTGTGTTGTGAGCTTTTACGGCCACCGTACACATCACATCAGGTTTATCACCTCTGAGGAAGACTGGCAGTTGACAGTCAAAACCTGTCAGGAGATAAAATTTCCTAAAAAACCTTGTCTGAATAAAGATAACTTTAACAGATAAGTATCTGCTGATTATTAAAAATTCATTTTTCATCCACTATTAAACAATATTAAAGTCAATGCATCAAAAGTAACAAACAAACCTTGACGAAAAAAGGTCAACTTCTAAAAAGCCAACCACTGTGTTTTTGTAACAAAGGATAAATTGAATGGAAACTGAATTATTGCTACTGTGATTATAGCACTTTAGAGTGTGCACAACCATGAAGATAAATCTAGGCTTATTGTAGATAAGACTTGAGTCTGTGAAGCCATTTTAGAGCTTCATTGTAGCGACTAAGCTGCACCATAGGAATGATCTACAATCTCTTTATAGGAATGCCCGCTTCAGGATAGAACCAGAGGGGTGGCCAGAATAGCACCTGCAACCCCTGAAGCCTGATTGGACACTTTGATTTCCAACTCAGGTGATTAACGGCGCATACAGAGCAAATTTTACATCAAATATCAGAGGGAATTCAATTTTAGATTGCTTTGTAAGATTTAAAGTGGGAGGGAAATGGTGTTGTGCCTTGCCCGCCTTGCTGAAGCTAAGGATTGGTACTTTTATCATCTCTTAATGGAACAAACACCTGCCGCAACACAAACTAGGCAACATTCTAGCCAAATGCAAATACAACCAAGCAGAGGTGAAAGTAATAGATTACAAGTACTCACGTTACTGTAATTGAGTAGCTTTTATGGGTACTTGTACTTTTTTGAGTACACAGTATCATAATGCAATGTAAACTTTGCCTAACTTAAGTTTATACATGTGATGTTTACTGTATCCAAGGGAACCAGAGCAAGATTTATTACCAAGTAACTAGTAACTTTTATAAGAGCTTCTGGAGTGTCCAAAACATGGTGAAATAATGAAATAACAATTATTGAAAGTGGTAATATACAAATTGTGGGTTTCAAACTAATAATGTTGATTTGAAAGAGTTTGAGGCCAAGTCAGAAAAACGTATGTTGAAAGATGAACTATTAACATTTTTTAAAACCTAAAATGAAATAAAAACATGTAAAAAAATAAATAAATAAAACCTGTGCAACTAAGGTATTTTAATTACACAAATACGACATAATGTTGGATGTAATGCACTAGCAATCCTGGTGAAATTGGGGAACACACTTTGTTGGCAAAGCTAACACATAAGTAAAATGTATTCATTCATACAGAACAATCACTGTGGCAGACTTCAGAGCACCGAATTAGACCAAGGCCTTTTGATGGAGAACATACAAACTCATTGAATAAAAACAGATGCTTGAACACGCCTCTTCACTGTTAGGACTCAACGTACATTCAACCCAAAGCATTATATACTGTATAAATTCATTGGCATTGCATTGATGAGTCACCACGAACATCCAAACAAAAGCTTGCACAGTGTCTTATAGGATTACATGAAAAAAAGCTGCAGGAAAAACTAGATGAAATGTGTTTTTGTGCAGGAGGATACTGAACGTACGAGGTGAATAGTCATTAGGAATGACTTCTTATCTTGATTTCTGTAAAGATTGTAATCAAGCCCCGAAACAATACGTGATCATCACTCAGCGACTCAGCACTTGGGCCAAGATAGCAATTAATATAACTTTGAATGAAACATCCCCTCTACGTTCATTCTTAAAGCTGCTACCCCTGATTATATGCGTGTATTAAATAAAATCATAGTGCATGTCTCATAGATTAATTAATTAAACAAAATTTGCTCCAAATAGAAAAAAAGGTTAAAATTGCCTCTTGAAAGTTTTTTTTTTTTTTTTTCTTACCTTCACTGTAAACACTTGATTTGTTGACATTTATGCACATTGCATTGTGGGATGTGGAGTCCCGTAAACCAGTGTTTCTCAAACTGTTCTGCTCAAGTACCCCCATTTCTCTTATTTCAGATTCCAAGTAACAACTATAGAACATAATGATGGAATAAATGAGAGATAACAAACATTTGAAAGAATCTCATTTTGTGAATAAGTGGAATAAAACAGTATTTAATGCCTCCTGAATAGATTTATTTCTATTGTTTGTTTTTTTATCATTTTCTGTTCATGTTCCAATCAAAATTTTGTGTATTTTATTGTTGTCTGTTTTTTTTTATTATTCAGTATATTTTTCACTTATTTTGTGTGTTCTTGTTGTCATTTTTGTGTGTTTTTGGTATAATTTAAATTATTCTCTCTCACTGTGTGTGTTTTTGGTGTCATTGGTTGTTTCTTATGTCATATGTTTCAGTTATTTTTGTGTATTTTGTGGTGATCTTGTGTAATTTTCTCTCATTTAGTGTGTCTTTGTTGTTGGTACCATTACCAGCAACACACAAATCTTTTCTCTCTTTGTGTGTGTGTTTTTAGTGTAATTTTGTGTATTTTGTTGTTTGTCTGTTCTTTTTATTATTCAGTACATTTTTCTCTTATTTTGTGTGTTTTTGCTGCTGTTTTTTGAGTAGCTGGTAATATTCAGTGTGTTTATCATTTCTCTCTCTCTCTCTCAAGTATCACCGTAGTGCCATGCATCTAAGTGTTTTTACTTCATTTACTTGTATTTTGTGTTAATAGTTGTCATATTACAATAAGATCAAACCCCTTCTCCAGTGAGAAGATTTTGAGGCTCATAATACTTTAATAACACAAATATGATTCTATTGTAAATGTATTGCAACTTTTTTCCTCCATTAGCTCCCAGTGAACAGGTCATGGACCACGTTTGATGAATAATCAGCCAGAATGAAAACACTGCTCTGTACTTGAATACTGATTTCACGCCTGAAAAGCAAGTGAAGTCCCACAGCTGTATTTTCAAACTCCATAATCAGAGAAGTTGACCAAAATCTCTGTTAACACTGTATTTCAGTCACAAATGCAGGCCATCAAATCAAGAGAAGCACTTTTGTTTTTTTTTACTGCCTCTATAAAGCAGTGGCCCTAATCGAATATATATATAATATGATAAATGGCCGTTTTAAAACACCGTGCAATCAATAAACATCAGTCTTATTTTAAATACAATAGTCACACATCCTCAAAAAAATATTACATTCTCAGAACTAACTAATATGACTCAAAACCACAGTTTTCAAAGTGTCACAAAGTGGCCTTTCAAGATAAGTAAAGTGCATTTAATCTATCTATCTATACATCTATACATCGATCGATCGATCTATCTATCTATCTATCTATCTATCTATCTATCTATCTATCTATCTATCTATCTATCTATCTATCTATCTATCTATCTATCTATCTATCTATCTATCTATCTATCTATCTATCTATCTATCTATCTATCTATCTATCTATCTATCTATCTATCTATCTATCTATCTATCTATCTATCTATCTATCTATCTATCTATCTACCTGTCTATCTACCTATCTATCTATCTATCTATCTATCTATCTATCTATCTATCGATCGATCGATCGATCTATCTATCTATCTATCTATCTATCTATCTATCTATCTATCTATCTATCTATCTATCTATCTATCTATCTATCTATCTATCTAATCTATCTATCTATTCTATCTACCTATCTATCTATCTATCTATCTATCTATCTATCTATCTATCTATCTATCTATCTATCTATCTATCTATCTATCTATCTATCTATCTATCTATCTATCTATCTATCTATCTATCTATCTATGCTTGATTTCCCCTTCAGATTAAAAGATGAAAATCTATTTATGAAGTCAAATTAATCATATCCAAAAAGTCTTTAAATATCCTGCAAAACAAATGTTGTTAAGATCTACTGTTCATGTAAACAGTTAAACTGTTTATTATTTTGAGAAGATAATAAACTGGTATTGTTAAAAACTTGAATAACTTCAATCGGATCTGAAACCGGTTGTCCAAAGGATTTATTTGAAATACACAGAAGGATTAAAAGTAATTTTTAGTTTGAATTTGGATTTAGAAATTACGGCACCTCAAATAGATGCAAATTTACAAAGAAACAAACCCAACATTTTAATAATACATGTTGTAATAACAAAATGGCAACAAAAACACATAGTGACTCAAAAACACACAAAATGACTCAAAAATGCACAAAATGACTCAAAAATACGCACATAAAATAAAAAATCAAAACAATATGACTCCAAAAACACATGCAAATCTGTATACACAAAATTACAACAAACACACAGTGACTCAAAAAGTACACAAAATTACTCAAAAAACACACAAAAATTACTCAAAAACACACAAATTGGCACCAAACACATATTGACTCAAAATTCATGCACAAAATGGCAACAAACACAAAAAGTACACAAAAATGTACAATCTACATTGTTTTTCATTTAAAACAGTTTTCCATCCTAACTATTTTGAATTTAGCTTTCGAGGGGCAGTATTGTGAAAAAAACATTTGATAGTGGTTTTTCTACAGTAATATACATTCATTTAGCCTCATTCAGAAGGACAAAGTTGAAAAGGCAACAGTTGGACAAAATAATGGACTATGTCTGTGGTCAGAGGAGGTGAAGAGGAGAAGAAAGTGACGTAGCAGCTCATGTGAGTGTTTGAAACAGCTGACTCGGCTGATAGTGGAGACTTTGCTTCCCTGCGACACAGAGCGAGCGCTCACAATCAGTTCCATTTTTAGTAGCCGTTATATCGCCTTGTATTGCTTTTATGGAATGATCTGACATGTTTGTGACCCAATCAAACAAAATAAACTATGGACTATTCCTGTGGTCAGAGGAGGAGAAGGAAGACTGTCCATTATTTACTGTTGCTGTGATAAACACACGCGTTCAAAATCCATTATTACGCTGTGTAGTATTGCTTTATGAGCTTTTCTGTAGTCAGCGCACACACTGCAGAGGTTGGGCTGTCAGGTCTATAGCCATTGCTTCGTCAAGCGGTACCTAGTGTTTCATCTGTCATCAGATACAAAATGCATTCTAACAGTTTGCAGCTTGTTTATGAGGACTCATGAAGTCATTTTTGGGCCTTTATCTCTTTTATCGTTATATATCAAAAGGCTACGTCTTCAAGGCGGTGGTCTTAAAACAAAGTGGGGATTGTTGGGGAGAGAAGGGATGGTGTTTGACTGAAGTGCAATGTCAAAGAAAGACTAATGTTAGATTAGGTTTTTAAACCATTTTGAAAAATAGAAAGTAATCCATCAGACTGATAACAGTGGGCCAAAGGTGATGAGCACCAGAAACGCAACACATTTAGAAAGAAAGAAAGAAAGAAAGAAAGAAAGAAAGAAAGAAAGAAAGAAAGAAAGAAGAGGGGGGGTTAGGATAAGTGAAATGGCGGCTCAGGGCTTCGGTCTAATTTCATGCGGCCCCTAAAGTAAACGTACAAAATTACAGAAAAATAACACAAAACAAAAGCAATTAAGAATACATTAGAAAATACAAATAATTACAAACATTGCAGTAAAATACAGTAAAAGACAATAAAAACACAGAAAATACTCCAAAAACACACAAAACTACAACAAAAATGAACAAAACAACAACAGTAATGCCAAATCCAAAAAAAAATACACAAATGACTCAAAATAATATAGAAAATTAAAACAAAAGGACATAAAAAGACAAGAAGAACACAATAAATTACTCCGCAAACCAACAATACTAATAAACAAGCAAAACAACAACAGAAATACGCAAAAAAAAAATACTCAAAAAAATGCACAAAACGACTTCAAAAATAACAAAAATACACAAAATGACTCAAAATATTATACAGAATTACAGAAAATGAAAAAGGAATGATACAAAAATATAAGAAAAACACATACACACAGTGCTGATAAACAAGCAAAACAACAACAGAAATGCACATAAATTACTCCAAAAAACATTCACAAAAGGACAACAGAAATGCTCAAAAAGCATACAAAATGATTAACTTACTATAAAAAACTCTTTGTTCTTTCCGGTGTTAATGGTCAGATCGGTCATTATTCTAAATGCTGACATAAATCTTGATAATGTGGCCCTTCCATCAAACAAACACAGTTGTGAGGAAGTTGCCCACCTCTGTCTACAGTAAACACCATGCAGGGCCATTTGGAAACAGTTTAGTCATTTTCATTACCACACGTTTAAAACCTAAACAAATAATTAAGTTTCACAGTCGTTTAAATATCCATCATCATTCAATGTGAAAAACTAAAGTTTACAGCAGACGTTATGCCAAACTTTACCCAAGGACATCATGAGATCAGGAGTCAGGAAGCTACGAGCACTTATACATCCAGTCAATCGCAAACACTCAAAGATATGCTGCGAAATCAATATGAAGACAAGTAATAACTGCTGGCAATCAGCAGCTTTTTTAAAGAGTGCAGGGTGGATGCTGTGCCAATACACACCCTGTTGATAAACTGCAGCAATCATTGCTAAAGGCTAAGCTAAATTAAATTTAGTATGGCCATTTAAGTGTATGAAGGCGGAAACTGTGAACAAGTGAATGAATGAAGGACAGGGAAAGTTTTTATGAAGTCGTGCAGTAGTGGAAACAGAGTACGATAACTCAACACAAATGCATATAAATCATACTTTGAGCAAACAATGTGTATGCAAAGCACCCGAATAAACAAAAATCACAACGTAGCAACACAGAACAAATAAAACCATAATTCGAGCTATACTTTGATGAATTAAGGTTAAAAAATTATGATAAGCTGTGTTTCCATTACCCTTGGAAATGCACAAAATCTAAATAGCGCAATAAAAGCTGGTAATGGAAACACCTGAATTTCAAAAAAACACTCAATATTGAAATGTGTCGCAAAAGCGCCATGGAAACACATTTTCCCACAAATACACGTCACAGGACGTGTCATACCTGGTCACATGACCACTACTCTCCAAGTAAATATGACTCAGTACATGTAGACAGATGAGATCAGGACATTTCTTAGCATTAGACTTAAAAATTGTGATTTACATGAAAATTATGAGATTTCACGGGAATTACGAGGCATCTGCACAAAACAACCTTCAATGGAAACAAACTATACTTTGTCAACATTTAGAAATACTGTATCTCTTTTACTCAGCAAAAATCTGTAATGGAAACCCATAGATAGGTAGGTAGGTAGGTAGGTAGACTTCATTGTCTGTCCTGAAGCAGTGACAGGACCATGACAACAACACATTCAGCACAATAAAACACATACAAATGGCTTAAAAACACTCAATGAGGATCATTTTTAAAAATGACATAATATTTCTGAGGTTTTTTTGTCATTATATTTTCCTTTCAAAAGGCTTTCCTAGATTCAGAAATATTGTCCTCTACTTTTAAGAGGTGAGATGGATTCAAGGCCGACTTCCATGAACCTGTAATAATTTCTTCTTTATAAACCATCGCAATTTTTCCATCAAAAAACTTTATCAAGACTTGGTTTTCAAAAAACATTCTTTTTATGTTCAGATTTTGTGTGATTATTTTTGGATTATCTTTGTCCTCTCGCTTATGTTTCCAGTCACTTTAGAGGAAATCAAGAGAGCAGATCATTAAGAGTTAAGACACTTTATATCTATAAGATGTCTTTTTTTTGGTGATGTCATTCTTTTTAAGTTTTTCAGTCAAAGGTCATCATTTAATTATGATGGGAATCAACACATTATGCTTTTGGTAACACTTTATTTGAAGTTTTATACATAAGGCTGACTTTACGCTGTCATTAGCATGAATAAAGTGTCAACAAGGCTGTCAGTAATTATGACACATTTGGAGCTATGTTGGTATTTTTTGGTGGAGGTGGAGGGTTAGGGTTAGCGTTAGGGTTAGGGCTAGCGTTAGGTACAGGGTTAGGGTTAGCGTTAGCGTTAGGTACAGGGTTAGGGTTAGGTTAGGGTTAGGTATAGGGTTAGCGTTAGTGTTAGGTACAGGGTTAGGGTTAGCGTTAGGTATAGGGTTAGCGTTGGGTTTAGGGTTAGGGTTAGTGTTAGGTATAGGGTTAATGTTAGGTATAGGGTTAGCGTTTGGTATAGGGTTAGGGTTAGCATTAGGTACAGGGTTAGGGTTAGTGTTAGGTATAGGGTTAGCGTTGGGTTTAGGGTTAGGGTTAGTGTTAGGGCTTAAAGACACTTAATGACAGCCTTTGTGACACCTTATTTATGCTAATGACAGGTGTCATGTCTAATAATAATGACAAGCATGACGTCAGCCTTATGTATAAAACTTCAAGTAAAGTTTACCAGGATTTTTTTTTTAACTCACACTGACTGATACAAGATAAGTATGTATCTGCATTAAAATAAAACCAGTCGTACAACTGGTTTGCAGAGGATAACTGGGAGTGTCATGCACTGATAACCTTTGTTACATTTTTATGTATCACAGCTCTTTTTCAATAAATAAGTCTTTATTCTACTGATTTAAAATATTGCTTGAAAAATAGCATCTGTTCTTGCCAAATCAGTTAACTTTTTCAAATGCAGTGACCTGTTATACTGCGTTTCTGCACATAAACGGGTCGGCACAATGAGGTATTTTTGATTAATTAAAGCAGGGACTAATTAAAATCGTGTTAGTAAATGTATAGACAGCTATTAAATGGTGATTAAGTTAATGCACAGGCCTGAATTAAAGAAGCTTTTGAAAAATGTAGTCATTAGTTAATAATGCATATACTTTAAATATGCTTATAGTATGTTTTTCTACATGATTATTGACTACAATGTAAAAACTTTGAACACAACCCTTTTAAATAATGCATTTTTACTTGTTTTGTGTTACCTTGCCTTTATATCAGCAATATGTATTACAGTCATTTATTGTATGGATGATGACATTTATTCAAATGCATTGTCTTCAACAATAATGTATTTAACAGGCTTCAACAGCTGGGTGGAATTCTGCCAAGACTATTATTGATATTTGCATTCACTTGTCATTTTATCTTACCATAAGATGGCCATTTATTATGGAATAACATAACATAATGTTCAATGCAATAACTTTCAGTGATTGCACTTGATTAGAGTTGTTGTGAAATCAACTTTTACTAATACAATTGGAAGTTAAGTGAGGAGAGACTATTCACCCATGCTTCTATTCATTATTCTCAGCAACAAGCTATAACTCAGAGAGATGGACTTATCCTTTGGCCCTTTTGTTGTTGCTTCCCTTAGAGCAAAAACAAGAAGAAAAAAAGAAAATAACGTAACAGAAATAAAAGATAATCACTCCCAGAATACGAGCGCTTGCTTGCTGGTTTGTTGCTTTGTAAATTTATAAATCATAAGCTGATTGAAAGATGTTTGGTATTCTGACTACACACAACATGAAAAAAAAATATTCACGTTGCTGCACACTTAGAGAAGCTGGCTAGAACACAGTGATAACTAGAATATGTGCAGGTCGCAGTGCATTAGCTTAGCATTGGTTAGTATTAGCATACATTTGTATTAGCATTAGCATTATCTAGCATTAGCATTAACACTAGCTTTAGTATTAACATTAGAATGAGCATAATATGATATTAGTATTAGCATTTCCTAGCATTAGCTAGAATTAGCATTAGCTAGCATTCGCATTAACAATAGCTAGCATTAGCAGTAGCATAGCCTAGCAGTAGCATTGGCCGACCATTAGCACTAACATAGCATTAGCATTAGCATCAGCCTAACCTGAGCACTTGTCACTACCTAATCTTTTCACGTGCCGGATCCTTTCAGATCCTTTCAACGCATGCGCATAAACTACGTCACTTCCTTTACTCGCAATCCTCTACGACAGAGTGGCTGGGACGTGACATTTGAATGTAAACCAACCATATGTTTGTTAAATATTTTAATAGTACACATTTAAGTATGCTACTGTTTTGTGGTGTTTTTAATTGTTTATTAAAAAAATAAATATAAAAACACATTACAAAAAAGTTCATCCCAAATTGTTATTGGAGACTCATGTAAAGCTTTCACTTTTTTTTTTTTCACACTATTTTTCATCATCACTAATGTCTCACTCAATCATTATTTTAGCTGTTTTATTTTCATCTGACACGACAAAATCCCAGTGAACAACATTCCAACCACTAGTTTAAAAATAAGGACTTTTGAGGATTACAACAGAGTAAATATTACCAAAAACATACACTACCATTGACTGAGATGGACTGGCGCCCTGTACAAGGTGTACCCCAGTGATGGAAAATGTATAGGTTTTCATCCTGGTCAATATTTTTTCATGCTATATGTATTTATTTATTTTTTTTTTTTTTGTACTGTAAAAAGTGAGAAAACCTGCAAGGAAAAGTGTCTGTGTGGGTAATTATATAAACTTTGAGATCAATCACATTTAAAATCAGGTTTTTTTAAATATCCTAGTAATAATTATAATTATGTGACAGACTGTCTATCACAGCTCTTATTAAGGTCAGATAAGTGACACCCAGCAGCACTAAACAAGATATGCAGACAGCTTAATTACTTCTCTAGGCATAACCTATAATAGAGTTTAAAATAATGAATGTCAAAAAGCAACGATTTCCAATACATATAATGGTTAAGCAGTATTTTACATGTATCATTTTTAATGTACTATATATTAATATTTTTAACAAAAATATCCTACTGAATAATTCCCTGTACCAGTCTGTGAAAAGCATAGCAGCTTAACTTAAAACTAAAGACCCTCTGACGTCACAAAGTCAATATAAAAAAATATAAATAAAACAAAAGAATGACAGCAAAACAAAAGCAAACAAAAATGATGAAAAATACTGTTTGATGTGTTCAACAACCAACTGACAACACTAATTCACTACATTTTAAGCAATAACAAGATTTGTTAAATGTAAATTTTAACCCAATGTGGGCCGGTCTGGTCCGCTATGTGTATTTTTTTTGTTTTTTTTTTTTGCTTTTTTGACAAGTGAGTGGAGGCAGCATGGTAACAAGTGGCCAAAAATGTTCCAAAAGTGGCAATAACATGGCAAGAAAAGAGTGAAAAGTGACTAAAATGGGCCAAAAGCAGTCAAAAATGGCCAAAAATGGGCAAATAAAGAGGAACCAGGAAGTATGTAATGGCAAAGGGTAGCTTATATGGGCAAAATGTGGTAAACAATAGTGAAAAAGGGCAAAATTGTGGAACATAAAGAGGGAAAATATAGAGAAAAAGGAAACAAGTGGTATTTATTGGGTAAGAGTTAGCTTATTGGGATGAAAAGTGGCAAAAAAATGTTTAAGAAAGGACAAAAATTGGGTAAGTGTCAAGAAGAACTTGCAAAAATGGACAAAAAATAGGGGAAAAAAAGGATATTAATTGGCAAACGGTAACTAAAGTTGGAAAAAAGTTTTGAAAAGGGGCAAAAATGGAACAAAAGAAGTTGCAAAAAAGTTAAAGTTTCTCCCCTTTTAAGGTTTTCTGAGGCAATAATAATTACAATTAAAACATTAATCAAATACATATATATATATATATATACATATATATATATATATATATATATATATATATATATATATATATATCATGTTTCACTTCCCCTTTAATACTCACATTTCATTGTTTGTATAAAGAGCATCTGAAAGCTAAACTTTTATAAATCACCTACAAACCATCGTTTTGATAAAACCAAGGCAAAAACACTCAGTTTTCAGGAATAAAACTGATAGAAGCAAATTTGAAAAAAACTATTGACCTCTTTTAGTTTATTTATTTATTTTTTAAATGCAATGTGACATCACTTGCAAATGCACACTTGAGTACACCAACAACTATCCAGCTAAAGTGCTCAGTGTTGTGGAAAAGTTACATGGACATGGCTTTGGTCTGCTTTAGACACTGGGGAATTATCTATAGGTTACGCTTAGGGTGAACCTATGGTTAGATAACACACCACAACCTCAACTTCAGACGAGGACTTTTAATGGGAAACTCATTTTGAGAATGACAGAGTTTTGAGCTCGACAGCTAAAATAATCTTGTTTTGCTGAAACAGAATGAGGCAACACAGAAGCCCCTGGGCTATCTTTGACGTCTTCCTCATTGCTCCTAATTTTAAATTGATGTGTGCAATAAAGTCATATTTTTCCCAGCAGGAAGGTTGGAGGAACCAATCTTCATAAACATCTGTTTGAGAGGAAAGAGAACAGTAAAATGTCTAAACTGATACCAGAAATGTTACTATATGACATAGAGAATAACTATTTAGGTCACTTTTAGCCTCCTATGTGATAATTAATCATAGTCAATGGTAGGGGTTCACAACTTTTGAAAGATCCACAGCAATGCCTGCAAAGGTTACAGAAGCTGGGTTTCCATTACAGAGTAAACAAAGTATAATTGTGATCTGAAAGTGTTTCCATTGAAGGTTGTTTTGGGCAGGAGCCTCATAACTCCCATGAAGTCTCGTCTCACGAGACTTCACTGCAGGAAGATGGATGCTCCAAACCTCCTTAGAACAATTCAATTCAATTCAACTTTCTGGTTGGGGTTAGTGGACAGAAGTACCAACAGAGCAGGGTAGAGAGATAGAACATCAGAGCGTCCAAGACTAGTTGAGCCGTTAACCACAGATCAGGAACTGCCATCATCAGCTTCAATAGACAGAAGGGGGCGGAGAAGGCACTGACTGCAGAAAAACATGATACAATATTATCTAAATGGCTCAATTAAAACTGGTAATAAAAACACCTGGATTTTTGTAAAACGGTCAAATATAACTATAAAGATTTTACACTTTCATGAGGAAAAATTTCAGACACTTCGGTATTGAAATGTATTGTGCAAACGCTGTGAAAACGCTATGAAAACACTTTTTCCGCAAATACATGTCAAAGAACATGTACATAACATGTTCTATACCTAACCATTACTGATTAAATGATTGTTTTTTTTAGTTTTTTTTAAAATTATTTAATAATTTCCTTTCATGGTTTCTTTGTAAATGTTAATAAATGTAGCTATACTTAGAGCCTGGGAAGTGTTTTTAATTTAAATTTAATTCATTGGTGTTATTTTATTTTAAAAAAAATAATTGCACATTTTGACAAACTTTTTTTTATTTTATACAGGTGCCTTTGTGGAAAATAAATTAAATTCCAGTTGTGCAAGATTTTGTCTCTTCCATTTTAAGTTTATATAGTAGATGAGATGTTTACTCTATGCAAGGGAACCATGGCAAGATTTATTACCAAAAATAAACGAGGGGGTAAATGTAGCAGTAGTACAAGGCAAGGCAAATGTATTTGTATAGCGCATTTCATACACAAAGCACCTCAATGTGCTTTAAATGATAAAACATTCAACAGCTTAAAATCAATAAGAACATTTAAAATCATCAGTAAAATCAATTAAAATCACATTACATCAACAACATGACCATAAATCTCCCTCTCAATCATATGCAGTAGAGAAAAATAGTGCCTTTAACTTTGATTTAAAAATGTTCACATTGGATGCTGATTTCAGCTCTGCTATTTGTTTGTTGTACTCGTAACTTTTACTTTGAGTATTATTTAAATGAGCTACTTTTTACTCGTACTTGAATATTTTATGTATGATTTACTTGTAGTTGTATTTCAGTGCAATTTAAACCCAGTAACAGTACTTCTGCTTGAGTAGGATACATCAGTACTCTTTACACCATGGTTATTTTATAATTCACCATTAATATGAGTGTGAATAATGGATACATGTGACTGATTATGTTAAGCACTAAACCACTCAGGTAATTATCAAAGCGCTTTACGAGTCAAAGCAATTCATGATAAGGCTTGGTTTGCTACGAGATGACTCGAGTATACACCAAACCAGCACCAACTGAACTTATTTCGGCAGCATTGTGTGAAATGTCTCATAAATTTGTTACTGTATCATCACAGTTGCAAGAATTCCTTCCTGTTACACGGGAAAGATGGATTACGTCTGAGCTCCTTGAGGAAAGCATTGATTAGTGAAAGCCCAGACAGACAGCAGGGAAAATACATTTAGACAAGCAGTTATTGAAAGTCAATGATGTGAGCTCCTTGGTTCATAATTTATCTTATGAGCCTCGGGTTCACGCCTGGTACATGTAACAGACAATTTTTACTCTATTATGTCCAATTAAATATTTGTTTTACAGGCATAGTCGATTCACGATTCCTCACATGTGGATAAACATTGGCCAGCTGAGAGAGAAAAAGAGCAATGAATCTATTATTGCACTGACAGCAGAAGATGAAAGACTAATAAAATACAGGAAGATTGACAGTTGTGATAAGAAAGAGGATGTGACTGAGTGATGACACCTTTATTAATCATGTCACTCTCATTTTGGACTCCGGCATAATGGCTTCAGAGATTAATATTAGACAAAGCCAAGAAAGAAATACTGAACACTACATTTGAGCATATTGTTTTAAACATCATTAAAGAATAACTAAACCCCAAACCTACTTTTTTCTGCTGAATATATATGTATTTGGGTGTTAAGTAGTGCTGTTTATTAATCCTAGTCCCACTCTTCACATTTTAGTTAAAGTATTTTAATTTTACGTATTTAAACATACTGGCCTCTAAGAGTTATACGCCGGCTGTTACAATTCAATTTTACTATTGGCTGAAACGGATTCTTTAGATTGCCCTGCGTCATCAACTTTAACTGCTGAACTTTAGTTATTTAGAACATAATTGTAATTGAATTTCAGCGTAATTGTAATTGGAAAAAATGCCGGTGAGCGTAATCATGAATGAGTTGTAATTGAACATGATAATTGAAGTCATAATTGTAATTGGAAGATGTAACTTTTTTACATTTTACAATGTTTTTGTGTAATTTAGAGGAATTTTGTGGAATTGTTTGTGAGAAATTGCAAGAGTTATTTCCACAATATGCAATTTAACTGAATTTCAGATATCTGCAACTGGATTATTTGGTAATTTACAAAATATTTAATGTTTTCTCTGTCATTTCTGTTTTCTGCTGCGGGCTGGATTTGGCCCCCAGGCCTTGAGTCTGACACGTGTCCTATAGACAAATGGGTAGAAAACACAAGGTACACAATGTAATATATACTGTATGTTATGTAGTATTTGCAATTATTGATTAACTTAACGAAACGGCTAATCTGGTTGAGAGATGTTTTTGTTTTTGGATAAGATCAAAGTGAGTACTGAAGCCCCGCCTCCTGACCAATCAGTTTTCTTGGAAAATGACCGCCCATTGTTAGAAGATCCTGGTTGGTGCACAGATCTGACAGCTGTGCTTAAAATCACAGATAGTTTGTATTACTCTCATGTCTGCCATTTACCATGCTCGTATTTTGGTTAATGTGACCTTCGACCCTGATCCCATAATGCACCTCGTGGCTGAGATGTCAAAATGTGACATTATTTTTTACAGGCACAGACCTTTAATAGTTTATGTTTCCTTTAGATAATGTTTATGTAATATGTTGTTAAAATGGTTCATAGATGATCTTTCAGAACTACTTTTACCCAATGAGCCTTCTCGGCTCCTCCGGCGCTGGCTTTTTAATAATCCCAAAAGTCAGGATATGCACTCACGGTGAGCAGTGTTGCCAACTCCTCAGTAAGGAAAGTAGCTATTGGCAGTCCCAAAAGGTGCTAGAAGTCATTAAAATGACGTCATCGCCAAATTTGCATAATGTACCATTTGCATGTAATTGTAATGGACGCTGCAGGAGAAGAATAACCTCATGGGAGAGATGCTTTATAACGGGGGAGGGGCTCACGGCAGCACCCGCTGCTCGTTGAGGACAGTAACTGCAGAGCCATACGTGCTTTCACGTCAGAAAAGTGTCAAATAACACCTGGAAAAGTCACTAGATTTGTTGTTAGTAGCTTTTGACAAAAACCGTTGCCAAGAAGATCTGAAAAGGTGCCAGATTTAGCAAGAAAGTCGCCAATTTGGCAAAACTGACGGTGACGCGTTGCTCCAACCTCAGGGCTGCACAGAACGCTGTGATGGGGCATGGCTGCAGTGGTGCTGTCTGTATCAGGGCCCTCAGTGATGATGAATAGCTTCTGCTGTTTGGCTGAACTGGGGGCTCTGTCTCAGCACCCTGTTCCCACGGTCTGTGTCCTGCTCCTGGTGCAGACAGCTCCTTCTGATGTCTCCTTACCTAGATCCTCTCTACCCCGCCATGTGCCATTGTCCTTTTTTTAACCTGTGTGTCTGTGTGCGCTGGACGGGGTTTGTACAGGGTCGGTGTATTTTTAACTTTGTAAAAGCACTTTGAGCTGCATCTATTTGTATGGAATGCCATTTTTATGAATAAACATTGATTGACTCATTGATAAAAGTGTCAAACAGAGTGTCAAACAAACAGACTTTTTAGCTTCTCCGAATGCTTTTGCCAAAGTTGTTGCCGATCATTGTTTTACATAACAAGTTCTGATGAACTACAGCCAGGCCTGGGGAACGTCTCTGAGCCAAATAGGGGCCCCGGGTCTCCATCCCCCCTTTCAAAAAGGTCTCAGAGAGGCTCTTGACATCCGCTCATGTCAAATTACAGCCCGATTCAACAAGCAATAATGGAGGAGTAGTCATTTGAAAAATGGGGCTCCGGGGTCCCCCTGGAGCCCCTGTGACACGTACAAGGTATTGGGCCCCATTTATATATTGGTATGTGCCAAGGATTCGGTACCACCAATTTAATAATAATAATATTTGGCTTGCAAATAAATGAGAAAATGACTTAAACCCCCTGGGCCCCAAATCGAAAATCGGGCTCCGAGAGTCGATGCGTACACATCTATAGATTAAAGCTACCAAATTTCAGCCCGATCCGTTCACGAATAACAGAGGAGTAGTGATTTTAACTAGAAGGAGAAAAAGAAGAACAACAACAACAACAAAGTCTGTGACGTTTTGATGTCCGATAGCCCGGCCCTAAAAAGCCCATATAGAAGATACTGCATGTCACTTTAAGCAATAATGTAGCCTAGCACATTTATATAGACAATAGCATGGTTTAGAAGGTGTTTGATTAATGATTAATGCTTAAAATGTATTGGTATTGCTGTATTTTCTCTCTGTATTCCCTCATCTGTTTATAGTTTAACGTCACTGAGTCCCATTTTACCAAACACAACACTCCATTGTCTACATAATTATTGTTTCACTTTTTCACGCTGATGAGTCATATGAGTTGTGTCCATGCTGATAGCAGTGTTTGACAGTATGAATGGATGTGTTTCTTTTTATAATTCATTAAACACAATGTTTGCTGACATAAGTGCATCAGAAATTCAATACACGTTATGCAAAACTGTATCCACTGATATATCATGCTCATCTTGGACCTCTTAATGAGAGCTAACAAAGAGATATTCCATTGTGTAGAGCAGGGGTGTTAATTTCATTTTACTTTGATCACAAGTGGGCCACAGGTTTTAGGTCAGAAAACAAACAATTTCAACTTTAATGTGCCCACTTCCAGTAATAAATTAGACAAAGTATGGAAGGCATCAACAATGTTGTTACCAATTTTTATTTAATTTGGGGAGATTTGGTAAAATAATTTGAGAAAAGATTTTGGAAAAAATAGAGTTCTTTCAGCAACTGAATAATTTGGTAATTTACACATTTTTACTTTCTCCTGCAGGCCGAATCGGATGCTCTGAAGGGCTGGATTTGTCTCTCAGGCCCTGAGTTTGACACATATTGCAGAAGAAGACAGAATGACAAAGCAAAAAAAAATTGAAAAAAATATGTTTGAGTTTAATAAGATTGATAATTCTAACTCGGCCTCACCAACTCCCAGGCAGGGAGATGTTAACATTTTGAATTGTTATGTCTTTGCTGCAGTGCCGTTCCAAAACTCAAGGGAACTCTTGAAGGGAAGGGGAGGGATATTTTTAGCGGGTACCATAATACCTCCAGTAAATAATTACCCTCTTTGCCATTGAAGCTGCCAGCTCGCCGGATTGGAGGAACAAGCAGCTTCAATCATCAAAGTAGAGGGAACTGGGTTGGGTGACAGCATATCTACATCAACCTCTTGAAGATGAGACACTGAAAATAGCACCTTCCATGCTGCATATTAGGATTACTATAGGAGTGATGGAATGAGGGAAAGAATGAGTCAGCACTTTCAAACAAGATCAGGCCCTGCATTTCATAGCAACATTTTCTTTTGTGACGAATGGGAATGGGGAATGCGACTATTGCACTAGACTGCTTGGAAACAGTTGGCTAAGCATAAATGTATGAGATGTTGACGCAAATACGATAATCAATTACATTTGGATAGTATTTGCACAAGCACGCATTCAGTAAAGACAATATTTGGAATCAGGCAGTGGAGTGCACTTCCAACAGCCACCATGGTTTCCTTTATACAGAGCTTAATTTATAAATCATCAGGTCCCGGAACAAACCCTGGGTGTTGTTCCTGCAGTAAGAAAAAGGCAAATATGTCACGGAATGAATTTTTAAAGTGCCTTTTGCTAACTAAATGGGACAATAATATCATGTGAACACAAACAACCAATGAGAACTTGAGTCCTCCTCATGTCCCCTGGATAGTTCTTCTCCTTTGTCCTGTCTGTTGCTCCTGCTTTAGCATCGTTGCTACAGGTGCTGCTAAGTGCTGCTGCTCTCCTCCTAGCTTCACTTATTGGCTTAAAAAAAACTCTTTACATTTTTTTAGCCATTACCGACCGTCTTCCAAGCTGACAGAGAAACTTTGCGCAAAATCACACTTTAGACGTAGCGTGGGCGTGACTTCACTTTGTTCTCTCTCACTCGCGCTCAGTTTTTACCTTTAATTTTGTGTGTACAATGAAATTCCAAGTAATTTCAACTCACTGAAAGACACAGCTGTCTAAATATAATACTTCAAAACACCTAAAAGCAAATGAGGTGCTGAAAAAGAAAAAAAAGGATCCAATCAAATGAGGTGCCGGTCAAAATCTGGGATTAAGCTCTGCCTTTATGCTAACCAAGCATTCGCAATTACAGAGCATCTGTTCTACAAAGCTAGTTATCTACACGTTAAGTTAAGCATGGCGATTTCAACCTGAATGCTTGTACGCTCATTGAAAAGGGGCGGAGAATGCTGCGTCATCACAAACAAGGAGAAACCCTGCAGAGTGGACTATATTAACGTTGAGGAATAGACATTTATTATTATAAATATGAAGAATTAAAAACCATAATCCAGGCCAAAAGCAACACTGTTGATGCAGAAGAAGCAGGAAGGAATGAATGCTGGCAGGAAACTGCCAACACTGTTAATTCATAAAAGCATGAGATTATACAATAGGAATTCATCAAATAATAAACAGACGCTCTCATCAGTCAGTTTCACTTTATTAAAGCCAGAGGTGTAAAGAGTACTGATATATCCTGCTCAAGTAGAAGTACTGTTACTTGAATGAAATTGTACTCAAGTACAAGTAAGTCATACATAAAATAAGTACAAGTAAAAAGTAGCTGAATTAAATAGAACTCAAAGTAAAAGTTACTAGTTACTTTCACCCGTCCGTGTGAAAGCCTTCATGTTTATGCCTCCGTTCATCCACTCTTTTCATTGTATCTACTGTATGTCTTTTAAGGCTCTTATTAAATAAATAGTCTCGGCTCTAGTTCGGGCGGCCATCTTGGATTAGGTCATCACCAGCGCGTCATTGCTGCAAGTCAAGCATGCGCAGAACGAGCAGAATTAACTCAAAGCGGAATTAAGTGTTTACAAGAGAGGAATTATTTAATTCAGAATTAAAATCGGAATAAACCACCTACCTATTTTGGATTTAAGTTTTAAGTAATTATTTTGTTTATTTTTTCTTGCACTCCACTCAGAGGAGATGGACACTATTTTCCTCTGGCTCCCCTTTTTCCTGCTTGCTGCTCTTTGTCTTCTTTTAATCTAACAGGAGCCTCTATTAGCATCCCAATCCTGAATCTAATCATTGAATTGATTATCTAGTCTTTCTTCACTTTTGGTCAAATCTCTCTACCAGAAGGACAGGCAATGGAAGAGTTCGCAAGTCCTGATGACGTGGAAGACGTCCACCATCAGATTGGAATTTCTGATATCAGGTCTTCTGCTGATTGTCCTGGCATTTTTTTGATTTATCGCAAAATTGGATTACTTTGGCAGCGCTATTGGAAGCTGCAGTCATCTACGAATGGAGCCAAACTCTCCGAACTCTCTCAGATCAATCCCACCGTGGAACTTTAAGAAGAGTGAATAGTTTGTTTCACAGGAAATGGCCACACTATTGGATTACTGATCGAATTGACTAGGAACAGTAGGGCTTCCAGTCATGTTATGGCTAGCCCGTCTCAAAACACCTTCTCTATTCTCATCCGCCCTCCCCTGAATGAACAGCCTGCCAAGGTCTGTTTTTTTTTTTTTCTTTCAAAACTCTTCAAGGATGGAATGTTGATCAGACGCTCTGACCTCTGCCTCACTTTCCATGTACACCTGGCCCCGGCTCTGTCAACGAACTCTCGAGGTCATTTCTACGGCAACGCTGTCCCACGTCATTGGCATTTGAAACGAACTATGTGAGAAACTGAGTAAACAGGCTTGTCGCAACGTACACTTTCAGTCCTCCTACATCACGACATATCCTGTCTTTGTCGCCGTCTCCTCTCGCCCCAACCCCTCCTCCCTCCTTGCGGTTGGCAGTAGGAGGCGTGCCTTAAGGGCAGCACCATACTATGGCTGACCTGCAAACTACCCATCCTAAGGCCCATCCCCTGTGCTAACGTGCTGTTGTATTGAATTTTAATGTTGTGTTTGTTGTTTTTTGTCACAATGTTTGCTGAAGAGTTTTTTCATGATCCCAAACTCCGCCCCTCTCTACTAGGGCCCAGTTTAGTTTTTGCCTTATTTTACTTCTTCTTCTTACTCATTGTTTTATATTTCTCATCTATGAAACAGAGCGCTGCTCCCCAGTACTCCCGTACCTGTCCCCCATGTGATATGTTATTGTCTTTCATGTTTTTTGGTCAGGATGTAACTGAAACTGAAGTTCCTAACGAAAAAAATACAGTTCTTTGAATTTGATTTAATAAAAATGTGGAAGAAAAAAAATAAATAAATAAATTGAAACAGAAAAAGAATAGTGAAAAGAAAATACTATAATGCTAAAGGATACACAAACACAATGTGATTTATGGACTTTTTCACAGTAAATGTAAAACATTTCCTTGTTAGCGCTGTTCATAGGCATGGCAAGGCAAATGTATTTTTTTAGACAATATTTCATGCAATTTATCATTATTTGCAAATCATGCTTGAGATGGCAAATGTTACTGAATAAATTGGAGTTTTATTGTGCTAGTGTTTGTCTCATAATAACCTCAGTGGTTGCGTTTCTGATCTTCCTGAGTGTTAGATAATAACTGTGGAAGAAAAGAACAATTATGAGCAGAGAGGATGGCCCCAATGCACTTAAACTCTAATCGTATTCTGCCTACTGTATATATTATAAATGTATATTTTCCTATGACCAAGGCATAGCACAGGGTAAGCAAATATGAAAGGGGAAAATGAATAATACCCAAATACATTGTTTAATGAAAATAATAATAATAAAATATTGTGGAACAGCGGGCTCTCCTAAACCACTAAATATGTCTCCAATATTGGTTCCCTAAGGCGTAATGTACAACTTCAAAACAATGAATGCAACTTAAAGTTGCAAAATGTTGCTAATTATTATCTCCTATTTTCAGAAGTGTGATAAAATGGCCTTTGCAGCATAAAATAATCCTGTTTCAATAAATAACAAGAATTTTATTGAGCAATGGAACTGTTAATTTGTGGTAAATTTGTCCAAAATAGCCTAAAAAGGAACTGATTATTTTTAAAATAATTGTTAAAGGTCCAGTATTTTGCAATTTTTAACTCATCTCCATTTGTTCTAAGAACCCCAAAAAGTTTTAGCACTCTGAAAAGTCAGTTTAATGAAGCTTCTAAAAACACTGTATTGGGGCCTTCAGACTCCACACAACAGCTGATCACTATAGTGATTTTCTTTTGCTATATGCACACACTCTTGTTATTGTTTTCAGCCAAAAAACTGCACATTACAGTAAAACACATGTATATTTAAGTAGCTATTGTGATTGTGAGTCAGACCAATGCGGTTTCTGTGTGTGTTTATCACATCAGTAGCAGCAGCAGAGTTAGTCAGCTGTTTCAACCACTCACCGGAGCTGCTACGTCGCTTTCTTCTCCTCCTCTCTTCTAGTGATTACAGGAATAGTCCATTTATTTATTTATTTATTCAGTTCATTTCCGACATGGTTGCATTCACAGAAATTCATTTGACATTCATTTTTTTTTTTTTTTTTTCTTGTCCTTTTTCATGCCGGAAAGGGCGACGGAAAAAAGCATTATGCTTATCCAGATCCGTCCCCTAATTTGAACACAGATAATTTTACATCCAACCTCGTTTCTTCCCTTTTTTTTTTTTTTTTTTTTTTTTTTTTTTTTTGTGATGTGTTCTCGTCTGCAGTCATTGTTCCTGCTGTTACTCCTCTTCACAGTCTTTTTCCCCCGTATTTCCACGAGCTTTCTTTTCCAGTCGTTGTTTACGTTCCTCCAACTCTCCAAACGTGAAGTTCTTCTTCTCTCTGAGAACCTTCATATCCTCTGAGAGTCGCCTCAGCTTACGATCCATCCGGAAGGCACATGCACAGACACATACCCCCATCATTAGCAGGCCAAAGATCATGACTCCTAGCAGATAGATGTCCTCCACATCTTCCACTTTCAGCTGGGAGAGACAGAGCATCTGGCTTCTCCCTCGTGCATCCATGACATATCCACTTGGGTATGTGTCCTTTGGACACGGTATTTCGTACTGAAGCAATTGCCTCGTTGAGAAGATTTTGTCAATGGTGCTCAATGACCAGTTGATGAGTTCCATGTCGTCGCTGTAGAGTTCAATGGAGAGTTGTCTTGAGATCTGTATGCATGTAGAAATGTCCTCCTCGTTTTCTTAAATTGTTTCAGATTATCGGACTGTTGTGTCTCTTTGTCAAGGCTGTTCCAGAGGTTCATGGCTCTATGCACAGTACTATGTTTGCCAACGTTTGATATGATCCTGTTTGGTCTAAACACATTATTATGTCTGAATTCATAGGGATTTTGATTGTATGTGAAACGTTTTTGGATTTGATGTGGTAATTTTTTTGATGAAGCCCTAAATGCGTGTATTTGTGTGTTATAGTGTATTATTTCTTGCAGTTTTAGGTATTTTGACTTCTCAAATAAATCGTTTGTGTGTGTGTTGTGTGGTACTTTATGTAAAATTCTTATAGCTTTTTTTTGTTGTTTAAATAGTGGTTCAAGATACGTTTTGTAGTTATTACCCCATATTTCGGAGCAGTAATTTAAGTGCGATGCTATGAGTGAAGAATAGATTGTTTTAAGTGATTTGGTATGTAGGATTTGTTGAAGCTTCCATAGGATGTAACTGCTTTTGGCCACTTTGTTTTTAACTATTTGTATATGTTTTTTCCAGGTCAGCTTGTCGTCCATCCACACTCCTAGTGCCCTATATTCTTTTACTTGTTCTATTATTTCCTTGTTTAGTTTCAGTCTTATATCTCCTGTTTTTTTTCTCTTTCCAAAGTTAATGAATTTTGTTTTACTGACGTTTAGGGATAGTTTATTTACATCTAACCATGTTTGAATTTTTAATAGTTCTTCATTTGTTGACTCTATTAAAGTGTTAATGTCTTTGCCTGAGCATAGAATGGTTGTGTCATCTGCAAACAATGTTAGTTTTAGGCAATTTGTGACTTTGAAAATGTCGTTTATGTATAGAATGAACAGTTTTGGCCCCAAAATTGAACCCTGTGGAACACCACATTGTATGGTTTGGCATTTTGATGTATGTTCTTCAAAGTCAACATATTGTCTCCTATTTGTCATATAGCTTTTAATCCATTTTAAGGCGTTACGCTTTATTCCGTAATTTTGAAGTTTTTCTTCTAGAATATCATGATTAATTGTGTCAAAGGCTTTTTTTAGGTCCAGAAAAATTCCGAATACAAATAGTTTTTTTTCTAATGCTTCTCTTATATTCTCCGTGATGTCAATTATAGCCATTGCTGTTGAACGTCCTTTTCTAAATCCATATTGTCCTTCATGTAGTATATTATTGTCTTCTATAAATTTGTCGAGTCTGTTCATGAACAGTTTTTCCAGAATTTTTGATAGTTGTGGTAATATTGATATAGGTCGATAATTAGTGAAATTACATTTTTCTCCACCCTTGTAAATCGGTCTGATTTTTGCAATTTTCATTTTTTCTGGGAATACCCCCTATTATTATTTAAGGTGATAGTCCACTGTTTTGTCCAACCGCTGTGTCGCATTTGGTCACAAACACGTCAGATCATGTCAAAGGCGATACAAGGCGGTATAACGGCTACTAAAAATGGAACTTATTGTAACTGTTGTAACACATTTTGTGTATGTAGCTTTACATACAGTATATGATGATAAAGTATAACGTATATTCTATATTGAATCGCAGTGTTTGTTTTTTCTGTGAGGTCATTTGAGAGGGAGGAGCTCACATTCTTATAGAAGCCAGGATTGTCAGGAGGAGGAGTTTCTGCGATGTGATGTCACAACGCACAAAAAATCCAACAGTCACGTTTGGAGCTGATTTTTTACAAAATGTGAAATAACAAGGGAGGGAGGAAACATAACTTTTTCAACTTTGTCCCTCTGAATGAGGCTAAAGGGATGTATATCACTTATCACACTTAATAATACTGCCCCTTTAAATCTTTCCGAGTACCCCCTGCAATGTACTTCTGCACGGTTAAGGGTACACGTACCCCTGTTTGGGAACCACTGGTCTAAAATATACCTTTGGGTGTGTGGATCAATCTGGCAATAACAGACTCACTCCGAGTCCAAACATAACTCCTGGCAGTTAGCATCTAATTAAATTACCAACTACATGTGATTTATGACAAAACGCATTCTCCGAACGGATAAATAAACATCCATCTCAGTCACTGACAACTGTATTGATCCAGGTGGGTTGACTCAGCTGTGTTATTGGAGCCTATCAGATCTGAGTGCAATCAATCAAACTTTGGACACCTCGGCTGTCACCTTGAAGCCTACCTTGACAATAATAAAAGTGTCTTCTCCTTTCTCCCTTCATCATCTCTCACACCCTGTGTCAACCCTTACATTTTAATGGTTAGGGCTCACAGGTGCTGGATGACTAAATATTAAACATCATATACAGGAAACTGGATGATTACGACACAGATAAAACATGAGGGAAAAAACTAAATCATGTCTAATATGAATTGTTTGATGTTAAAACTTTCATATTTATTTAGCCACAGTTTAGCATTTAATTTATCCAGAGCTGAGTGCTGTGCAAAACATGTTATATTTTACATTATTATTATTATTATTATTATTATTATTATTATTATTATTATTATTATTATTATTTATTTATTTATTTATTTATTTATTTATTTCATTTTTTGTGATCAACTTGTAATTTATGTGTGGTTAGTGATTACAGTGTAATTAATAGTTTACAAAAATAGCAATATTATGCACACATTTTTCCCCCCTTTTTCCCCCAAAAGTTCATTCCAGATATGCTTATTGATACATAGAGGGCAGGGAACAAGGCCAACATGAACAACGATAGAGAGGAGGAGGAATAAAAACAAGACAACACTGACTACAGATGAGAATACACAAAAAAGGACTGTTCAGAACAACTCAAGAATGTTTGACCAGAGAGACATGTAAACCCATGTAAATTTGTGATGGTAAAACAGGGGACGGGACCCAGATAAGCAAACTGCTTCTCTCGTCTCCTTTTTCGGTATGTACAAAAAAAAAAAAAAAAATGTAAAAAAAAAAAAAAGTGAATGTAACCATGTCGGAAATAAACTGAATAAATAAATAAATAATACATATACACAAATGAATTTAATACATGTAGAAATAAACCCCTAAACAATACATACATAAATAGATAATAACATAATAATCAAATTACAAAAACAAAAAGATGAAAAATAAATCATGTCCAGATTTCCCCAATTTATAGAATTACACAATAACAATATGTTACAGTACAAAGCAGGTGCTGATTTGATATGAATCATATAATGCTATGTTTTGTAATAATTGGTAATTACCTTATTGTATTTTGCATTTCAAGTGTCATTTACCACAATACCATAATCATATTGAAAATAATATGTTCTTAAGAACATAAACAGTGCAACTATGCATCTATTGAATTAAGCATTGAATATATACTATACGGCACTTTATAATAAGAAACACAACTGCTTACTAATTTTAAATTTAGAAAAAAATTGTAAATAATTAATGTATTCATCATTATTAATAATCAATAAAGATTAATAATTCATATTAATGTATTAATTTTAAAATAAGAAAAAAAACTATGAACATATTTAATCTGTAAACAGCTTTCGATTGACTTGTTTTTTGTTTTGTTTTTTCACAGCGCCTCTCTTTATTCTATCTACAGTATATCAATCTTATGTTGAGAAATGTCCTGTAGACGTCACTATATCAAGAAAAATCTACCCATGTTTATATTTATTTACCATATCTGCTGTTCATTATATTAACGCATGGTTTTGTATCATGTCGCACGCAAACAATATTTTAAATTATCCTTTTTTAAGTTTTCCAAAACATGATAATCCATGAATTATCTCAAACAACAATAAAAATGTGTTTATTACATTGGCTTGCATTTATGCTGTTGTATAGTTAGACGTTCTCATTAAAGAAGAAAAAAAAGGGTTATTTATAAAATTCTAATCTGCCAGAAAATAATGACACTTCTACTAATTTGAGATATTTTACAAACCAACAATCAATTTGTATGATGTATAAATGTGTTTTTTTACATTACTCTACGTAATAGCAATAGTACACGTGTAAATATGTAACTATTTTGTGGTGTCTTTAATTGTTAATTTAAGAAGAAAAAAAGATGAAAAAGAAAAACCACCGCAAGGATCAAAACACGATACACAACATTGTCAATCAAAAACCAAAGAAAATATAATAAAAACCAAAATAAGTCAGAATTTGCTCAAAACATACATTTGTTTTTGTTTTTTATTTTGAAAAGCATCTATAATATACAACTGAATATGTATATTCACATCTGATATACATTAAAAGTGCACTGTTTATGCAACGTCCTATATAAAAAACATACATTTCTAATTCTTCTTAAATGGCAGGGTTTCAACCTTGTGAATAAAACACAAACTGCCTTTCGCGAAAGGATTGGGCACTAACAACACCTTTTATTAATAATACTAATACCTCCACAAACATCTTTCATTCCTCGTCTTTAGTTCATCTATAATCACGTAAAAACAGAGCAAATGACACGACTCTGGTCTACTGTCCTTTGCTCAACGCTCCCTCCACTAATGCAACATCAAACTAATTATGTTTCAACACTTAAAAATAGGTTTAAGAGGTGTCATTATCACGAGGTCATTTGTAGTTGTAGAGTGGGTGTCAGGTTTCAGTGTGGCTGTTGATGCACTAGCCAGTGGCTAGCTACTGCTATATTAGCAATAACAACAGATTCTGAATGGAAAACTTAAATAAGAAGGAATCTCTGATCTGAATGAATCCGTGTATCATTCGTTCATTTGTTTTTCACTATGTAACAAAAACATGAAAAACGAAAAAAAAAAACATTCATTATTTGATATTTGTTTCCAAAACCAAAATGAAAAAACGGAAAACGCCTTGTTTTTCAAATTCAAGCTCTTTTGCTTCGGTACAGAAAACAAAAAACGAAAAACAAACACCTTTTTTTTGTTTTCTCCATTATTGATTTGCCAAAGTACGTGACCCGGAAATGAAGCGTTACACATTCAGTGATATCGTTTTCTCTGCAACACTTAAAAGTCTCTAAATCCTCCGAAATGTCCGTGAGGAGGTTCTGTGCCCAACACCAGCTAAAGAGAAAAAGACGTGTTTCTGATGCACAGTTGGAAGCAGCAATCTTGTCATGCCAAACTGCCGTTAGCATAGCCGTTAGCGTCGGATGAGAGTACACTTGCAGGTCATGTACTTTGGCCAATCGGTAATGGAGAAAATGAATAAAGGACTTGGTTTTCCGTTTTTCATTTCGGTTTTGGTTTTGGAAACAAATATCAAATAATGAGTGTTTTTTTTTAGTTTTTCATGTTTTTGTTACATAATGAAAAAGGAATGAACGAATGATACATGGATTTCAGTGATATAGTTATACTATTTGCATTTGGTAAACTCCTTACTCTATCGTTATACCTATTCACCTTTTTCACTTCAGTGTTAATACGTTTCAAGATGAATAAAATCTTTTTGGTGGGTAAAAATCAAACTGTATTTTAGCGTTGCAGATTATGGCTCCCTGTGTGATTCAGAATGACTTTTCTCTGGACTCACGCGGACCGCTGCCCTTGTTAGAGCTCTGAAGGAAAGGAAAGGTGAATACAAAGTAGCACATGTGGTTTTTCACATTCTTAGCACCTTAATATTGCAATATATAAAGCAGGCTGTTTTGTTTTTTCCTCTATTGTGTGGACCTCAGCCTTTATTATCTTTAATGTTTAAAGAAGAAGTCATAACCCTCTAAAAAAGCTGGAATTGATTAAGCGTCAAATTAGTAGCAACACCTCAATTATAGAATGGCCTAGTTTTTAATTTTGGAATTACATTTTACATTTGTCGCACAACATTTTGTTTCTGGCTGGTTTTTATCAAGTTGCCAGCCAATCGCTGACTGCTGTGTCCACCCCAGAACTTCTACGCTTTGACACTTTTGCAAAATCAATTACAGCTTTTCTGAGGAACGTAAAAATATTTATTTCGCATGTTTTCATACCGCTAGCAACTAACGTCAGCCGTCAACACACACGGAAGTTGATCACATGAGACGATGAGCACCAATAGATTCATTACACCACCTCTTGTTCCTTTAATCACATATCGTGTGTGTGCTTTTCGTAACATCCATTTTTTTGTTTTGATTTATTTATGTATTAATAACGATTCTTTTCACCAGTTCATCAATAATGGGACTTATGTGTTGCTCCTTTTTTGTTTGAGAGTAAAAGTCCGCCCCCCTCTGTGGGTCCCCTATGTGTGGTGAGCTTAAAACACGAAGCTCTCGTCTATTGATTCCCCTAAATATCAAAACATCACACATTTTGGTTTTAAAACAGAATAACCAAAGGACGAAGGGTACACTGATTCTCCTGCACCAGGACTTGCTTAAAAAATATCTCTTCAAGTTATCAGATGATGTGTTTCTTATTGCTCAAATTAGAAAAGTTTTACTGCAACTAAGTGCGCCCCATTTATGTATTTTTCTTGCATTTTGTCACAACTGTTAACGCTAAGCCGTACTTGAAAGTGTGTGGAAGAATAAGTATTGCAGCACAGAACATTAGCACAAAAATATGGCTAAAGTCGTCTTGGGATTCCTAGTTTGTCTGTGGATAAATAATTGAAGCCTCATTTGAGCGGTGGTGAACTGAGGATAAGGGTGCCTTGGCTGATTGCCTGCTGCTGTATCAAAGGACAGAGCATCTCTCAGTCCTTCTCTCTGAAGCTGCCTTGCTCTCCTCGCTGTGCGACGCGAGGCTCTGGCTCACTTTTTAAAGTCCTTTATTTTCGCGGCGATGCCTTGAAGTCAACAAACCTCTGCAGATAAGATTGTCTTGGAAATGATGGCTCAGATTAATATTGATAACTCAAGGGCTGCTCCAAGCTTTACTTATCTGTTCGCCTGGCTTAGCCACATGGCTTCTGCTGAATATCTCTGTGGCACATGTTACATTAGCTTTAATTTTCATTGTGTCAACGTGAGATAAAAACAAAACAATGCAAATCGTCGCAGAAATGAAGGTCTTTTTTTTTCTTAAGTTTAGTTTTGGTTTAGAGATTATTCTTTTTTTTTTTTTGTGAGATTTATTCACTTTAAATCCTGTGGGTCCTTATTTCAACCATTAGCTGTTTTTATTTCACTCTGTACTCTGTTTTTAGCTTATGTTTGTTTTTCAATTCATCGCTACTTTTTGTGCTAGAAATCCCACAGCATCACAATACTGCTTTAAGGCGGCAAACAAAGAATCTGTGTCTGTCCCTGTGGCTTGTTTACATTAGGAGCTGAGTTTGAAGAATGGCTGTCTTGAAGTCAAGTCCCCCCCAACAATGACGGGGGCTTTTCTACTTTGATACGTCAATCAAAGTGACGGACAGCTTTTATCTCCTGGAGCAAAAAAAGGACCAAGCCTCGACACGCCGCCCATCCCTCTGTCAGCTGATCCATACAGGCTAAACCTACAGAGTCTTTCAGGAGTTCATCAGTTGCACATCACAGATAAGGCTATTGAGAGGGGGGGTGGGATCTCAGGAGGGTTTACTCCTGTGCTGCCCACAGAGCTTAGAGCTCAACTTCTGTCTCTGCTAAGACGTGATTTTACTTTAAACTGGACTTCATAGTTCAACCAAATTGGAAAAAAAAGATCATGAAAGTTTCACACACTGCAATAGAAAAGTATGGAAAGCTTAACCATTATTTCATTTTTAAAGAAACAAAAACAATGTTGCATTCTATGTGTAGTTAGCATGTTCCCTCTGAGCTTGTATACATTTCTTTGAGTTTTTTTGTTCACCCATATTCTTTAACACATAAGAGTGCTAAAGTCTGGTCCTTGAAAGCCACGAACCAGCATGTTGTAGATGTCTCCCTAGTCCAACATGTATGAATCTAACAATGGTGTCATTGGCCACGGTTACATAATGTTTTTTTATTATTATTTTGAAATGAGTTATTCCGAATTAAATCATTCGGAATTAAAGTGTTCTGCTTTGTGTTTACATGGTAATACTAATTTCGAAGTGAGAATTACATGGAAAACAGGTTTATTCAGCTTTATTTAATTCCGCTTTAGGTTTGGGGGTTGTGAAGGCTCTGATTGGACAGGGGGTGAACAACAAACCTTTTATTGTCAGCTGTAACACAGAAGACCACACATGAGAACTGTTTTCATCTGTATTTTGATTGTAGCTTTGAAGCAGCACCTCGATAATAACACACTTTGGTTAGTAAATATAGCCCAGTAAAACTCAGAAAAACAACCACTAGAAATAAATAGTTGCTCCCTGGTAAAGATAGTAACTCTAATAACCAGTACAAATGATATTACAGTCCGTAAAAATCTGTGTTCGTCTGAATGTTCGCATGAATGTCCAGATGTTTATTCTTCTGTATATATACATATATATATATATATATATATATATATATACATAATGGATATAATATCCATAGTTTTTAAGGCTCTTATTAGATAAATAGTATCGCTCTAGTCTGGGCCGCCATCTTGGATTATGTCGTCACCAGCGCATCATTGTGATAAGTCGCATACGCGCAGAACGACCGCAATTAACTTAAAGAGGAATTAAATGTTTACAAGATTAGAGGAATTATTTAATTTGGAATTAAAATTGGATAAACCAGCCACCTAATTCAGATTTAAGTTTAATTCGGAATTAAATTAGCATTAGAAATTAATTGTTTACAAGGTCATTTTAAAGAGGATTTAACTTTTATTCTGTAAATGTGGCCATTGTGCCCCTATAGAAAGCCTGATACTGGGCTCCAGGGTAGTATCTAATACAGGGGTCACCAACACCTTAGGTAGCACCCAGGTAGCCCTCATGGACCATGTGAGGGGCCCTCAAGAACTCTAGTCACCAATGAGCTCCATCTAAAATCTGATTTACCTTCCAGGATTCAAACTCACAAAGATATATACAGATGACATATGTAATTGGTAATTAATTAAGTTAAATACTGCCAATAAAGTTTTTTTTGTATTAAATTAACCAACTTTAATTGTTATTTTCACTGAAACATTGGTACAAATGTTTTTAAGTGTTGCAGAGATTTGGTGTATGGTCAGTGGTATGTTTTATGATTTTTGTAAAATATGACAATTGTTCAATTTTACAAGGCAAGGCAAGGCAAATTTATTTATATAGCGCATTTCATACTCAAGGCAACTCAATGTACTTTACATGATAAAACATTCAATTGTTTAAAATCAATAAGAACATTTAAAATCATCAGTAAAATCAATTAAAATCATCAGTAAAATCATCATGACATCAACAACATGACTAAAAATCTCTCTCTCAATCATATGCAGTAGAGAAAAAAAGTGCCTTTAACTTTGATTAAAAAATGTTCACATGTGACGCTGACTTCAGCTCTGCTGGTAGTTTGTTCCACTTCTTTGCAGCATAACGACTAAAAGCAGTATCACCATGTTTACTGTGAGCTCTGGGCTCCACTATCTGACCTGCGTCCATAGATCTGAGAGACCTGCTGGGTTCATACCTGACCAACATGTCACTGATGTATTCTGGACCAAACCCATTCACACATTTATACACCAGCAGCAGAACTTTAAAGTCTATTCTGAGGCTGACTGGGAGCCAGTGTAAAGACTTTAAAACTGGAGTAATGTGTTCTGACCTCTTTGTTCTGGTTAAGACCCGAGCTGCAGCGTTCTGAACCAGCTGTAGCTGTTTGATGCTCTTTTGGGGGATTCCTGTCAGAAGACCATTACAATAGTCCAGTCTGCTGGAGATAAAAGCATGGACCAGTTTCTCCTGATCTTTCTGAGCCATTAAACCTTTCACTCTGGAGATGTTCTTTAGGTGGTAGAAGATGTTTTTGTGATAGATTTGATCTGACTGTTGAATGTAAGATCTGAGTCAATCAGAACACCAAGGTTTTTGACTTGGTCTTTATCTTCTAAAGATCCTGACTCAGATAATTGCTGACAGCAGTCCTCTTTTACTTGTTACCAAAGACAATCACCTCCATCTTGTCATGGTTTAGTTGAAGGAAGTTTTCACTCGTCCAGCAGTTTACTTTTTCTAAACAGTCACACAACACCTCAATGGGACCATAGTCATCTGGGTTCAGTGATAGATATAGTTAAGTGTCATCTGCGTAGCTCTGATAATCAACCTTACAGTTCTGTAAAATTTGTCCTAAAGGAAGCATGTAAAGGCTAAACAGAAGAGGTCCAAGAACAGATCCATGAGGAACCCCACAGGACATTGGTAATCTGTCAGATTCAAAGTTTCCAATGCTTACAAAATAGCTTCGCTCCTCCAAGTATGACTTAAACCATTGCATTACTTTTCCATTTAGTCCAACCCATGTTTGCAATCTGTGCAACAAAATTGTATGATCTACAGAGTCAAATGCAGCACTTAGATCCAACAGAATGAGAACAGATACTTTTCCTGAATCAGTGTTCAACCTTATGTCATTGATCACTTTGATAAGAGCAGTTTCAGTGCTGTGATGAGAACGAAAACCTGACTGAAATTTATCAAATATTTTGTTGAATGTTAAGAATTGACTCAGTTGGTTGAAGACCACCTTCTCAATGATCTTGGCCATGAATGGAAGGTTGCTGATTGGTCTATAGTTAGCCAGTATAGAGGCATCCAGTGTTCTCTTTTTTAACAGAGGTTTCACAGCAGCTACTTTCAGGGATTTTGGTACGGTGCCTGATTGGAATGAGCAGTTAATTATCTGACACAAATCAGTGACAATTGACTTTACAACAGTTTTAAAGAAGTTTGAGGGTATTGTGTCAAGGCAACACGTTGATGGATTCGGCTGCTGAACCGTCTCCTCTATTGTTTTTGGGTTCACTGTAATAAACTCTAACATTGTAGTTGACTCATCCCTCAGTGGTTGAAGCTGTTCAAGCTTTTTGTGATTTTGCTGGTTTGTTCTGATGTTTGACCTTATTGATTGTATTTTTTCATTGAAAAATACAGCACATTCATTGCATTTTCCAGCTGACAGTAATTCAGGGGCTATCTGATCTGGGGGGATTGTGAGCTTTTCGATTACAGAAAACAACGTGCGAGAGTTGTTGACATTTTTGGCAATAATTTCAGAAAAGTATTGCTGCCTTGCTTTGAACAAGCCATCATTGAATTTTCGCAGACTTATTTTGTACAGTTCTAGATGAATTTGGAGTTTTGTTGATCTCCATTTACGCTCAGCTCTTCTACAGTCAGATTTCAAATTCTGCATTATCTCAGTCCTCCTCCAAGGTGTTTTCTGTGTGTTTGGTTTTCTCTTAGTTTTGATTGGAGCCACCACATCTATGACATTACAGACGTTTCTATTATACTCATCCAGAAGATCATCAACTGCCTCACCACTCAATGTTGGTGTCATTGCTATGGCTTCCATAAACTGTGCACTTGTGTTCTCAATGAGTTAAATTTAGTTTTTTAGTGGTGAGTACAATAGGAAAATCTATGAAATGTAATGAAAATGAAACTACTGATCGTTGTCTTTAGTTTGCTCGTTCACACACATGGCTGATGACATCACATGTAACAACCAGGGGACGGCATCGCTGAAGGTCCATTTATAGAAATGTAAACAAAGGCAATTAACTAGAGCTTTACCGTTTAAATACATAACAATAATTACAGCTGTACTTTTGGTTAATATGTTCTTTTTTACAGAAGAGTTATTTGTTTTATATCTGAATTAGTTTTGGATCAAGTTGTTCAAGTTCCAAATTAGCACTGTAAATTTTCTCAAATGTTTGTAGTCAAAGTGTCATATATTGTATATATTATTATCCAGTGAAAACAATCTATACCTGGTGGATTAAAAGAGAACTGATATCCCTGCAGGAAATTAAAGAGACAAAGATAATATAATAAAAAGTTAAAGCAAACAAATCAATTTGTATTTCATTCCCTCACCCAATGAGAATCAGTAAAGAATCGAATTAATCAGCAGTATCAATAATGGAATCCGAATCACTAAATTCTTATCAATTCCCATCCCTAGTGGTTATATAGCAGTTAAAGAAGCAGGCTGTAATCAGAGAGTCACTGGTTTGAATCCAACCTGGGCCGTTACTGTGGGATATTGAGCAAGTCCCTTAACCAGTGTCGGCGTAATGGGGGGCATTCGCGGGCCATGCCCCCCCGCTGACCTACTGTTCCCCCCCATCCCACTCTTCCCACTCTACAGGGGGAGCCCTGAGACAAACTTTTTATTACTCGACGATGTCTGATTGGCTGTTGCAACTGACAACAACACAAGCTAGCTGAAATATGATTGGATAAAAACTGAACCATAATATACATCACTAGAAGCAGCACAACCAATAGGTGGCTTTCACGTGACGTCACATTGCTGCGTCTCGAGAGCACAAAATCCAGATGGAGGGCAGGAAGTGAAGTAGCTTGTGAATCTGCCGTCTGAAATATTCAAAATGCCCATGTTTTGTGTAGTTTACGGCTGCTCCAATCGTTCTAACCGAGAAAAGGAAAAGAGATTTTATAGAGTATTGAAGATTGTCGTTCACAAAGGTGAGAAATATAAAAAGCTCACAGAACAACACCGTAAAAAGTGAATTTTAAACCTATGTCAGCGGTCGGGAGGAGCAGAGTCTGCTGATGCCCGTGTCTGTAAAGACCACTTCATCAGCGGTACATTAGCTTAGCGAGCTAACTATGTTTTTGTGGATGTGTTTATATAGCATTAGGTTGTTGTTAAATGTTCATTTACTATATTATTTACCTTGTTTCTTTCAGCCCTGCTGCACACTGTGCACAGTAAAAGCTGAACACCCGAATGGTATTTCACTACATGTCATAAAGTACTATTCAGTTGTAGTAAATACTGTATGTACAGTATGTGACAAACAAACCTCACGTATCCTTAACTGTCAGGCTAATGTTGTCATTAAGATGTTTTGCATATTTGTTTACATAATAGCTGTTACTGCTAGCTGCTAGCATCTTAACACATAAAATACAGTAATATAAGAACAAACAGTCACCAGTGAAGACCGTTTGGTATCAAGGTTGTGGACCCACCCGCTCACAAAAAGCTTGTGTGCCTCTATACTTTTATAGGCTTTCATCTGCTATTTGGTGCAGTGTTTTGAAAAGGCAAACATATGTACAGTATATATAGAATAACTTCAGGATTTAAATTCTAATTTAACTTTGTAATTGTAAATATAAGTGGAAAAACCTTTTTTCAATTACTAGTTCAACTCTGCATGGATACATGTTTAAGTCAATTCATTACTATAAGTTATATACTACATATATATGTCACTACATATACTATAAGTTACTGATTATGTATTTTCAAACTATATGTCTTTTAATCCAAAAAATTTGATGATTTTCTTTGGCCAAAAATAGGTTTTATCAACAGACTCAAAATGACACATGCCTTCTTATCGCAGCGATTGTGTCAGCATAAAACTGTGTCAGCGTCTTATTATCTAACCGTTGAAATTATTCAGACTGTACATCAGTTCACCAGCCACTCAGAAGTTGGATGCTTTACAAAATCTGAAATTTACATTTGCTTTTAACTTTCAAGACCCTAAAATGCCACTCCACTGGACTTTATCACACTTATGCTTATGAAATAAGTACAAAGGCTTTGGCTGCGTTTCCTTCATTAGTCATAGTGAGTAGTTTTACACCAAAGTCTCCAGTCGTCTCACACCATCTGCTGTTTTATAGTTGGTCTTTTCATACAAAAAACCTACCTCATAATTTTTGAATGAAGTATTTATGTGTACGTTGCCACATTTAACTGTGCCATGTGGTAAATGTGGCACGAGCTTGTGAGCGTATATCATTTCCTAAGCAGCAGTTGTGGAACACTAATAATAGACATGTCGGGGGACTTGGTGTCACCATAAAATCACCATTAAAAGAGATGGGAGACCCTAATGTGCCTCCACATTATGGGTGTTTGTTCATAGAGCAGGAAAGAGCATGATGACTCTCTGTCATGGGCTGGTAATCAGTCTGGAAAGGGGAAACAGAAGCCAACATATCTGTGGCAATTGTGATAGAGCGGAGATACTGAGTCAGCGAAAAATCAATGTATGTTGCTGACCTTTTTGATGAGGGTGGTTCAAGGTTAAACCCAGAGGGTGTTGGGTGTGTATTGCGCGATGCGCTAGTGAAACATCTGGTGTCGGATACAGTCAGCAATCCTTCACGGTGCAATTCTCTGCAGCAGTCAGGCTGTAGAATGTGGAGAAGCAGCTGTTGTATTACCGCATATGAATCATATGGGCAACACACACACACACACACACACACACACAAACACACACACACACACACGTACAATCCCTGCTCTATCAACATCTGATAATCTTAAACAGAGCTTAGACACCAACCTTTGTGCCATAAAGTCATTGGTTAAAACCAAGGCTTACACAAGGTACCGTTTTTCTAAGGGTATAAACAAGGATGATTTAAGTTTCTTAATAAATTAGGATTCCGTGCAGATTTTAATTCAATCATGAAGAATAAACATGTGATAAATTCTTGTCATATTAATTTATATAAAGGTAGGCTACATACAGAAAATTTCTCACATGCATTTAACTAAGGGCAAAAAAATTATAGAATAAATATATAGACCGTCTTAAGATTTGCACCAACCACGATGTGTGTAACATATACAATAATGCAAAAATGATTAGTAACATTTGATAATGTTGACTACAAACTTTTGCATCTTTTAATGTTGTGAATTCATGATAGCGTTCTGCTTCATTTTTGATGCAGTTACCATACATGAACTGCTGGGGGCAGTGTCGGTTCACCATTTACAATGTGAGGAAGAATTGCGCAACAGAAGAAAAACCAACCTGAAGTATCCAAATTTTGGGACCATTTTACTGAAAGGTTATACTACACACCTGAGGTAGAACTAACATCTGTGACATGAAACTAACAGACACTTTAAATATTTGTAGATTTTGTAGATCATATTAGGAATTGTTTTTTTTCGAATTAATTTGGGAAAACTGTAATGAAAACTTTTTTCCACTGGGAGGTGGGTAATGCTCCCTACTGCCCTCCGTAAACTCTGCGTATGACTAAGGGTTTAATGACATATCGTGCAAAAAGATATTGCAATATTGAAATGTCACAAGATCATTTTCAATGGTACAAATGGTATTATTATTATTGTAAAGGGGGGTTGAAGCATACCTTTCCATATCTGCTACATCTGTCCGTCCCAAGCGAGAGTGTTTTTTCAATTGCAGGAGACATAGTCAATGTCCAGAGGTCTTCATTGCTTCCAGAAAATGTCAACATGTTAATATTGTTGATAAAGAAATGTCCATATCTTAAATCTGGGCTGTGTAAACTGTTGTAGTTTGTTGTTTAAGAATGTCATGATGATAACATGATTTAGGTTTACTTTTAGACAGCCATGAAACTCTGTTTTTGCATTCTATTTGCCAAACGCGACTCTGGCGACTAGATTACATTAAAAATCAATGTAAATGACGCAACATCATGCGACTTCCCTTCAAGCGACGCAACTTCCGCGATTGTAGCGACTCAATCGCGCGTTCTAAGTCACTATGAACAAGCGACTCATCACGGGTGATTTAAGCAACTAAATCGCGTTCAGTGTTAATGCACCTTAACACTTTTTGCACATTAAATAGGATAAAAAATATTTTAATAATGTTAATGTTTGTTTTAAGTGTATGTGTAGGTATGTAAGTATACCTAGAGTTCAATACGTCTACAATAACTACATTTTTTGGGCCTTTTTTATTCTTTCTAAAGAATCATTTCTTATCAAAACTTGACTAGTGACAAATCTGGCAACTCTTTTGTCTGTCCGGTTACTCTACCTCTATCAGTTTTACTACAATCAGAGCCATTAGTATCTATATCTACGATTTAAATAGATGTCTCGCCTGAGTATTTCTCTTGTCTCGCCATTCATTTATCCAATCCAAACACTCCCCCACCCCACCCGCTACGGCTGATCTATCAAAGTCACCACCTCCGACTTCAGAGTCATTAGGACTTCAAACTTCCATAAAAGTCCTGGCTGTAAACTGAGTGACATATTGCATTAGACTCCTTTTCTTTTTTAAAAAAGAGAAATCTAATTAACTAAAAAGATCCATTTCCCCAGGTGGTGGACATCTCACTGAAAGCCAGGGATAATAAAGCAGACAACAGAAGGGTGGATGTGACAGAGGCACAAACAAGCAATGAGAGAAAAAATGAAAGACAGCATCCATAGAAATTAATTAGCGGTCTGACTCAACCGACAGCTGTAATGTCACGGTGAAATCCCACAGCTAAGTGCCAGGTGCAGGGAGCGTTATTTAGTCTGCGTCAGGCTGGGCACGGACTGTACCAATTTACAGGGATCAGTCAAACAAGATGAGTCAGAGGGAATAGTCGTGCATATTCAAATCCAAACAAAACCACAAAACCTCCTACTGTACTGCTTTTAAATCTCAGTGCCTTGGGCAGGGTTGCCAGATTGGACAGATGCCGAGAGTTAGTCATTGCTAGATCAAATTTGATAGATGCAGAGCTGGACTGGGACAAAAATTCCACCCTGGCATTTTCTGTCCAGACATTGTCAGTGACACCACGTAAAAGCTGTTATTAAGTCAGTGATTCTCAACATGTGGCTTTTTACGTCTTAATTTTAATTATTATTAGAAATCCTTAAAAGGGGGAAACGTTTTAAACCCTTATTACTTATTGCAGGTGTGGCCAACCCTGGTCCTAAAGAGCCCCTATCCAGCATGTTTTAGATGTTTCCCTCTTCCAACACACCTGATTGAAATGACCAGGATCGTTATCAGGCTTCTGCAGAACTTGATGATGAGTTAATCATTTGAATCAGGTGTGTTGGAAGAGGGAAACATCTAAAACATGCTGGATAGGGGCTCTTGAGGACCAGGATTGGCCATCCCTGAATTGGAACTTATTTTGTCCCATTTTTGCACCTTTTCAAAAAGTTCTGACACTTTTTTTCAGACTTTAGCTACCTTTTGCCAATCAACATGTTTACCCTTTTTTCTCTATGTTTTTACAAGCTCTTTTTGACACTTTTATTACTTTTGTCCTTTCTTTAAATTTTTGGGCCACTTTTCATCCCAATAAGCTAACTGACCAATAAATACCACTCCTTTCCTTTTTCACTATTGTTTGCCACATTTTGACCATTTAAGCTACCCTTTGCTATTAGATACCACCTGGGTCTCTTTATTTGCCAATTTTCTGGCCACTTTTTACTGCTTTTGGCTCATTTTAGTCACTTTTCAATCTTTTGTTACCATGTTTTTGCCACTTCTGGAACATTTTTGGCCGCCTTTTACCATGTCTGCCTCCACTCGCTCGTAAAAAAAGATTAAAATACGCAGAGGACCGGACCAGCCCACTTCGGGTCAACGGCCCACAATGACCATGAGTCCACCCCTGGATAGATGATTTTTCAGATAGATCAGAAAGTTGCCATGTATGTTAGCACATGCATTCAGTCTACCACTGGATATTGTTCTGTTTTGGAGCAGTATTAAGGAAAGATATGTGTTTTTTATCATTTTAAAAATATTCAAAAATATTGGCTTGTAATGACTTCCTAATCAATAATAAAAATAGAAATAATGCATCGCAAAGGATTTAATCTGTCCACTGACTTTTTTATTACAAATGAAAATATATAGCTATATGTTTAGATCCTGTTTAACCAACACTATACAGCGAGAGTAAGTGCGATAAATACATTTCAGCTAGTTTTATGGTGTGAAAGATTTGGGTAACAAATGTGTGACAACAATCACAGCCTCAGTGTGAACGCTTCACCGTCACCAAGCATAAAAGACGAGGAAGGTTCTTATTTTTTCTCCAAATTGAATGTTTACACAAAAAATGATATGCCTATTCCAGCTTATTACCAAATAAATAAAACCCTCAAAGGTTTAACCAAAAAAAAAAACACATTGGGCATGTGATTTTCAATTTGTTTAAAAATAACAGTGTTAGCACTGTAAAAGTCAGCTTCTAATGCATGTGTCAGGGTTGGATGGAAAAATAAATGTCAAGGTTGAGCGGTTGCTTTTTGAGCTGCAGGTCTTGTCAGAGTAGACGCCCACGTGACCTGTTTTTGTCCTTCACTAAAAGCTAAAACGAGGACAGCAAAATGTCAGTTCCTGGAAATGTAAGTTTGTGCTCCACTTTATATAACTACCTCATGTATGTGAGAGAAGTGATTAAAATAAATACATTTTAACTAAGAGGTGTTACGCTTCCTTGGCTAGGGTTTGGTGTAATTTACTGTATCTTAAGCATGAATATATAGTTTTGTTTAATACGTCAATGCATTTTTAAGAAGGCGTAAGTGATCAGAGCATGTGGTATCCAGTGGACGTGCACTGTAGCTGTTCCTACTCAACATTCTTGAAGCCAAAACATGGTGCTTGGGGGCGCTGTCATCTTGCAATTTTGATGTCATTTGGAACCAGAGTCTGCGCAGTAGGGTCCGGTGGGAGGAGCCCTGGTAATACGCCCCACCCATTTAGCGTACTGCCCTGATGACTTACGCAGCCCAGCTACGCCAAGAACATAAATATCCTTCCCTTCTGGAAAGTCTACCAACGTCTTGTTCAGGTCATAGATGTTAGTACAAAACCACCATATATTTACACTCTAATATCTAGTTTAATGGCGTTTTAGCTTTCCTTCCTGACGTAACTACTATTCACAGTAGTTATTTAAAACAAACTTCACAGAAAAATAAGCACTTCAACACAATGTAGGGTGATAATAACTAATGATCACAGCAGAGTTTAGGTTTGGAAAAAAAATATTTTACCTTTACAGTTTGACCCACATCCCATCTGTTATCATTGAGGAGGCGGGGTTTATGACCTATACTGCAGCCAGTCAGCAGGGGGAGTTCTAAAAATAAAAGCTTCACTCCACCGGGGAGCTTGTCCTGTGCATTCTTTTTACAGTCTATGGTGGTAATAGGTTGAATGACTTCGTATGTCTTGTCGTTGCAAAGCCACTAACTATGAGACTGTTGCATGGAAATAATTGTCATTCTTCAAGAAGACGATTGCACATTCTTTAATATTCATCTGCTCAGTGAAAACAAGCGAGAAATCACAATTTAAGAAGCTGTTTGACATTTCAGCAAACAGGCTGATTTTGTTCTTCTGCCAAGAGTACAATGTTAAAAGAATCAATTCTAATCTAACAAACAGAACTGAGGCAGAATCATGTCTATTTAACTCAAGACTGGTTGTTGACTACAGACATTATGGCAAAAGAATACAACTCTATTCTGTTTCTGTTAAACTTATACCTTCAGGAATGTGTGTTTTCTTATTGTTCTGATGGAAAGACACACAATACCTATGTTTGTAGAGGCCTATTGAAGTCCTTATGGCAGCGATTTGAACTATTCTTATATTTACCTTCACTAAGAAGGTTCTGTTTTTGCCAGTGGTTATTTATTTATTTATATATTTGTCTGTAAAGAGTTTGACTCAATATATGAAACCCAGATTTTTATAATATTTTCAGGAAATATCCGAAATAGGATAAGAAACAAGTAATTTGATTTTGAGGATGGTCTATATCAGTGTTTCTCAAATGGGGTACGCGATGGCACTACAGGGGGTACTTGAGAGAGAGCGAGAGAGAAAGTGGAAAATTAACAAATACAGTGTGTCTTAGTCCCACCCCCTGCATTAGATGACCGGAAATGACAAAAAACTATAAAAACAAATCTATTCAGGAGCCACTAAATCAATGTTTTTCAACCTTAGGGTCGCCTGGAATTTAAATGAGGTTGCCTGAAATTTCTGAAAAATTTAAATAGATTTTCTAAATGTTTTAATTACTTTTTTTTTTTTTTTTTTCAATTAAAACACAATCTTAAAAAAAAAAAAAAACTGTATTTCTATATTTTCACTTTGTGAAATATAAATCTAGCTCAGCTAAAATGCAGTAAAAATAAATATCTGAGCTGAAACACGATCAAAAACTAACTCTAGAAATAAAAAAATGTCTTTGAAAATGGGGTCTCGATCGAAAAAATGTTGTAAACCACTCACTCATAATGCTCTACAGTTGTTTTCAAATAGTTTTGTATGTTGTAGTCAAATAAATGGGGTGCTTGGATTCAGAAATAATAAAAAGGAGGTACTTGAGCCAAAGAAGTTTTAGAACCACTGATCGAGATCAATAACGTAGTTTTAAAATTAAAAAAAAATCCCTTCTGAGTTTTATCCGGATCTGGAATAAAACCACTATTATGGATGAACAGACTTTCATCAATATCTTTGTAACATTTCGGTGTCAATGCACTACGGGGGGTTGCGATGGCAAAATAGATTTGAAAATTAAAAAATCCAAAAAAAAAAAAAAAATAGATTTAAAATTGACACCCAAAAAATTGTGATATATCGTGAAATCAATTTTTTACACACCCCTAGCTCTCAGTGCTTTCTAGTTACGATTGTATTGTAATTGTATGACAGCTGTATTTCATCTATCACCAAAACTCATGAAAAATGCTCTGATTAAAATCGTGATTACAGCTTGCTACAGAAACTCATACCAATGGAGGTAAGTCATCACAGTCTTTTAGCACATAGATTATTACTTTATTAAAATACTGGCCCAGATACAAGGTGATCCACATATCTGACAAAAATCTATTCAATAGTTTGAACTACTAACATTTGTTCTTTCCCAATTATTTCCTTTTTTCCCCAAAATATATATTGTTAGGTAAAAATCTACTGTATATAACATGAATTGGTTGGTAACTAATCATTATCTTGTATAATATCTGAGTAAACTAACAACAACTAACACAACTGAAATAATAAGCATCGCATTGGTCTGTTACGTGCCTTGCAATGGACTGGCACCCTGTCCAGGGTGTACCCCCATCCCATGCCCATTGAGACCTTGAGATAGGCACCAGCAGACCCCCGCAACCCTGAAAACAGGAACAAGATGATCGGAAAATGGATGGATGGATGGTCTGTTACATATCACAAAATATTACATTTAACAAGATCAGATTTTTAAAAAAGGCCCCAACATGTCAAACATTTGCTGCTAAAATATTGATAAGTTACCGTTACCTTCTTACTTCAGAAACAAAGAAAAAAAAGAAACATTTTCTCACAACCTTCATTCACTCTCTCCACATGGACTCTGAGGGGAGCTCTTTGCCCGATTTCCTTTTTTAGACTCCAGATGGAAGCTTCCTCCTGGGATTTTATGGTTATTTGGTTCTACACATTTTAGTCGAAAACCAACTTGGAGCCAAATTCATAATGATCAGGGTCAAGGTCAGCAAGGGTGAAATTGTGTAAAAAAAAAACAACCTCTGCTGTTCCCAGTAACGCGGCTACCACCAGGGAGAGGAAGGGGAGCGATTGGTCCCTGGGGTGTGATGGCAGTGTGAGAGGTTATGGGGTGCTTGTGTTTGCAGAAGCAAATCACTTGAGTTTTTCATTCAGGTTTTAATGGAAACTTCAGACTGGTCTACAATATCCACAACATGATTGCCGATAGCTTGTAGAAGCTAATGCACTCTGCTATCCCGTGGAGGAACAACACAGCAACAAAGTGTTGAGTTGTGTACTTTACAGTATATACTAGAATCATGTGTATGTTTTACCAGCTTGGTAATGTACAGGACTGTAAGAGTTTTAACATGCATTTATTTGATCATTCACCTTCTTACCCACTTATTCCTGTTGAGGGTCTGATGGTGTCAGTCTCTATAGCGCCCAACGGGCTCTAGGCAGGGATGGACTGGGAACAAAATTCATTCCTGGCATTTTGTGTCCAGACCAGCCCATTACATTATCAGCACCATGTAGAAGCTATTATTAAGTCAGTGATGCTCAACATGTGTCTTTTTTATGTCTTAATTTTATTTATTATTACTCCAGAAAACCTTAAAAGGGGGAAACTTTTTATCATTTTTTTACAGATTTTAGCTAAATCCTTTATCAATAAATATCATTTTTTTTCCTTTCCTTTCATTCAATGCTTTTTTGTTTTTGTTTTTTTGCTGTGCATTACGTTTAATCTGATTGGTTGGCAATGATGTCATGCATTTGATTGTTGTCTGGTGATTTCATTTTTTGTAGTTTCACAATGTCCGTTGATCATTTTAAAACAAATAATCATTTACTCAGTAACGGTTGGGTTTAGAAATGTAATGAATTACTTTAATTATTTAAAAACTTACTTAAGTACAAGTAAAATTACAAAGTACAAATAAAAGCAACTCAGCTGCAGTAACGTCAATATTTGTAATCCATTACTTTTACCTCAGGGAAATAGCTTATATACAGTAGATTATCATAGGCTTTGGTCCATTGCAGGGTTGGGGTCAATTATAATTGCAATTGCATTATTGATAATTAATTACAATTACGGAGTAATTTTAATTATAATTTTTATTTTAAAAATCTGTTTCTGTTGTAATCGTAATGAAATTGTAATTGAATTTAGATAATTGACTTTGTAATTGCCATGAAAATTCTATAAAAAAATGTTGATTATCATTTAACGCTAAACTGAGGAACCATATTACACTTCTATGTACAGTTCTACACATTTGTAGTCAACAATTATTAAAATATGTTTCATATCAAGCTTTCCCACATTTTGCCATTTAAAAAAAAAATAACTGAGTCGTATACTGACACAAAAAAAGCTCAGACTCCCACACTAAAAGTATTAAAACCTATATTTATCATTGATTAGAAAGCCTAACAAGGTAATCAATAGATAGGAAATCAATGATATGATAGATATTAGTTTTAGTGTATTTTACAGCTGATTAAAGACCAGTTATCATTAGAGATGCTAACAGGAAGCTAACACATGAGGAAGATAAACGTTTATAGGTTATTTATTTTAGGCTCAGTAATTGTGATTAATTGTATATGAACTTTAGTAATTGAGAGCGTAATTGTAATTGACTTTCAGGGGAAAAATTATTATTGTAATTGAACATCAAAAATTCAAATCATAATTGTATTTTAAAATGTAATTAACCCTGGTCCATTGTAATTAAAGCCACGGTGCAGACGGTGATGCCCAGTGACCACAGTGAGTGACTGTGGAAGGGAAACTCCCCAGGAAGCCTGTTAATCATCCTGTGTATATATGTGTTGCCTGGGGGGTTTGGGGGGGGGCGTGTCCTTAATGGTTGATGCTTTAGCCTGTCAGGTGGATCGTGGTGAGAGCTAATCCTGTTGAAAATTCCTGCCTTGGGATACACGGGGGGGCCAAGAGTGATGCGACTGGCCCCAAAGAGTCAGTCATCCATGAGCACAAGAAGAGATAGCCTAATCTTGTCAGAGACATGGAGAAAAAAAAAAAAAAAAGAACATCTCAAGCTATCAGCGGCAAAGTCTTCTGCTCATTGAAGCTGATTTAGCAAAGCATGCTCACACATCAGCAAAAAAAATAACTTTTTCTCCCCCCCTCCCCCCCCAGGTCTTTTTCTCTGTATTCCACTGATGAATATTTTTGTGTCATTTAACATTTCTTACTAAGACCTTAGAGTTTACTTTCTTGCCTAAATGCTGTAAGATATTCTACATTTCAAGCCTTGTATCATCACGCTCCAGTTATTTATTTTATTTTTAAAAAGTAAACACTTACCAGATGGTGCTTATCAATGACTCATCTACAACACACCCACAAGGTGTTCGGTCTCTAGGGGGATCGTATAGTTGCACTAGAAGTGTTCTTTGTTGTTTTTAGCCCATAGTATCCCACTTATTGATGAACAATATGCTATATTTAATGTATTACTGTAATATATGACTTGTATGTATCTTACTGCTTAAGCATTTGAAGGCACAACATTGATTGTGATGTTTTTCCCTGACAGATGAGTAGATTTATATGAAAAAATGCTCCAAAGGAACAAGTTTATTCTGCAATGTAAGACACAAACATTCAATCTAATAAACAAAAAACATAAGTTGCATACTGTAGGTTCCTGTTTTATACTGTTGTGGAATTAATTTCACTTAACCAGGGCAATTTTTCCGAGAAAATTAGTCTAGAAAACCTAAAAATGAAGTCCTGGCTGTACCATTGTTTTAAAGGTCACATGTCATGTTATTTTTCACCCATCTCCATTTGTTCTAAGAATTCTAAAAACATAGTATTTGAGGTTTTTTTTCTCAAACTCTCCTGTTTTCTAGAGTTTTAACCTCTGAAAAGTCACTTTCTGACCAACTCTACACAAACAGGCTGATTTGTGGCCTACTTATGCATATTCATGAGTGGGCGTGTCTATAGATGGGTCACTGACTTACTCCTCCCCGCACGTTGACGTAGGGCCAAGAGACGGACCGCCCACTCCGTAGCTGAGCTCACGCTGCTTTATAAACACGAGACAGAGCGTGGGGGCGGGGCGTTCACCGGTACATACATAGACTGTAGAAAATACATACATAGCACTGTGTGAAGGACGCTGAATTACTCAGCTTCGTGGGCGTGTCTGTTTAAATGTCAATCACGGCAGAGAGCTTCCTGGAGGCGTGGCTTCAATAGCTCAGTGCTTCATCAAAGTGGGAACGTGTCATCAAATTGTAGCGAGGTGTTTGGGCTCACCCTGCAAATCACCCTCTAACTAACGATTGAGGGAATCAATGAATAAAACACTTTGGACATGTGTATGAAGCCATAATAGACCTTTATCATGTTTAAAGCACAGGAAAGTTAATTTAGCTCAACATGGGCCCTAAGGTAGAACATAATCTGAAATAATTAAGTAGGAAAACCTGGTACTACAGATCATTGAACTAAAACTGGAAAATCTATTCAGTAAAAATAACAATAATGTTTGCATGAACTACCTGTACCCCCGATCCTTTTGTATTAAAGTCTATTCTAAGTACACAATTAGGAATATCCTAAAAAAAAGTCTTAAAAAGTTTGAAATCCTTTTGTGACATTGTGCATTAGGGACTTTATCTTTTAAGTTAATTCTACAAATAGTGGTTTGAATGGAAAAATGGCGACAATGAATGTTAATGGTTCACAATCATGAGGAATCTGAACAAACAAAAGTTGCACCTCCCTGGAAAGCAACATGCACGCCTGGCAACGTGAGTGAGAGATAACATTAGACCAGAAAACTCATACAAGTCATTGGTTTGGTTATAGATCAGCGGTCACCAACACGGTGCCCGCGGGCCCCAGGTAGCCCTCATGGACCATGTGAGGGGCCCTCAGGAGCTCCATCTGAGCTCCATCTAAAATCTGATTAACTTTCCAAGATTCAAACTCACGAAGATAAATACATTTGTGGTTAGCATTTAAATACTGTTGCACGTGATAAAGTTTAAGTATTAGCTTAACCATCGGTAAATGTTTATTTTCACGGAACCATTGTGACAAATGGTTTTTAAAGGCTGCATTAATGCATATTTGATCATTTGATATAATTAAAACATATTTTTAAAAATGCAAGGTGGATTTTACCAATTCTACAATTAGTTAAAAGTTGTTTATTTATAGCTAATAAATTAACAACATGGGGATTTTCTTTGAAATGTAGAAAATGAACCAATTTAATAAATTGGTGATAAATAAAGTGTTGCTTGTTGAAACGTAAACATGTCCGACCTTTTGAAGATACCGCTAGCCTTCCTTACTATCTTACCCTCTAATTAAAGTGAAACTGGGAAAATGTAGTATTTAAGAAGCTCTTTTCTAACTGGTAGCCCTTCAGACTCTACAGTATGAAGTGGCTCATGGTTTCAGAAAGGTTGGTGACCCCTGGGTTAGATGTTTCATGCACTCTGGTTCAATACTTTTTCTTTTTAACGTTTCAGATCAATTATGATAGATACACACCGGTTTAAACTTCAAACCCTCCACAGTTCAGGAGATGCCCTGACCCAGTCTAGAAGTCTTCTGCTATCTGTCTGTATCTCTAAAGTTTAACAGTTTGTTCCTCACAATTCTTATTACTGACTGCTGAATTACAAGATTATTACCCAAGGTTGGTACTTAGATTTATTTTTGGTAAAATATCTTTGATTAAGACAAAATAAGGAACCCTGAAACAAATGAATTAATATATATATATATGATAAATTATTAAGATAAATTATTTTCAAAAATGTATTTAAATTTACATTTGTGTTGTTGTTTTTTAAATAATAATAATACAAATATATTGTTATATCAAAATTGTTCTGCCCAAAATGTCAAATAAATAAATAAATTAAAAACCTTAACTACTGCCTTCATACAATTATAATCATAACTGCCTAATTATATTATTAGGCTGGGCCTTGTTTTCATGTCAGATACTGTATATATATATATATATATATATATATATATATATATATATATATATATATATATATAATCATGAGCCTTTAATATGCCAAAATAAAGTGATATACATCAGCGCAGTGACATACAAGCTCTGAAACTCTGCTTCTCACAAACTGACTGTGACATTAAAGCTTTAATAGAGCTGCAAGAAAACATTCTGCAACTAAATATCAACCATTGAAAAGCAATTATTTGACTAGAATCAGTAAAGATGGGATGTGGAGCATCTTGATGGTGAAGAACAAAGATGTCCGTGTTACTGCCAACAACTCTGCAGAGAAGTTGTGCCAGCACAGATGCTCCAGTGCTTTGCTTTGGAGCCAAGGTCTGACTTTTCCCAGCCGGAAAATCAAAGGAAGGTTGCACCCCCTGCCTTTGAAATACATCAGCTAGTTCCGTGTGTGTGTGTGTGTGTGTGTGTGTGTGTGTGTGTCAAAATGTGAGAGATCAAATGTAGGCCGAGTCGTTTGGTGGTCACAGCCTTTTTGTGCTGTTTGCAGATAAACATTGATCAGTTAGTTTAATGATTATGATTATTAGATCCAAGCAGTAAACCCTTTCATGTTGCTGAACTGAACAAAGTGTCACTAGCTGCTGTGTTTTGCATGAGAACTTACTGATGACCTAATAACAGTTTAGAATGATTTTTTCTTTTACCAGGAGACTCATTTACATAAACATCGGCAGCCTTAGGAAGACCAGAAGTCTGATTATCTTTGACATCAAGGAGAACTATAGGCAAGACCTGTATTCATAAGGTGAATACGTATTTGGCAATTTAAAAAAATGGCCAAAATGACAACCTGTATCTGGATTTGTTGACAAGTTTGTTCTTTTTACTAATTACATTTAAAGTAATAATGCAGGGAAAACAGAAGACTGACCTTGACCTTAAATGTGACCTTGAGCAAAGGTTAAAGTCACACATTGAAAGGAAATGTTGTTCAATGGTACCAGTCTGAGCACTGGATCTCAATTTGTGGCCAAGTTAAAAGGTAAAAACAAAGAACTTTGTTGTTTTTTTTGTGACGTCATGAACTTTGACCCCTACCAATCTTTTTACTGGGAGGTCGTACAGCTTTGATCCAATCAAATAAAATACTCCACTTGAAATTAGCTTTTCATAAATGTAAGCATTGAACAATAAATATTTACTGTATGCAAGGGAACCGTGACAAGATTTATGACCATCAATGAACGTGCGGGGTGAAAGTAACTATTGTTAACTTTGAGTACTATTTAATTGAGCTACTTTTTACATGTACTTGAGTACAATTTCAATCAAGTAACAGTACTTCTACTTAGGTAGGATATATCAGTACTATTTACACTTCTGTATATATGTTTTAATTTTGGATTTATTTTTTGATTTTCAATTAATGTGATTTTTTTTTATTTTGTTTATACATTTTTATTCCTCATGTATCAAAGTTTAATTGTGCATTTTGTTTTTTTAAGTGATTATTTGTTAGCCCATATTTTAAATAGTTTTTATTGAAAGGGGTGGAGCTCTTATACAAGCCCTTTGGGTTTTATTCCCTCCTTGCTCCTTTAATGTTGTTTTTGCTTTAATTTGTGCTAAATAAATAATTAAAATATTTGAGTGAGAAATCCAAACTTTAAGTAATGTATTTTTGCTACTGTGTTTTTGTGTCTATGTCTGATGCATGTGACCAATGTTTCTACTGTTGTAGGTGCTGATGCTGTGAGGGAATGAGGATTAAGGGGAGACATTGCCCAGTTCACACCTACAGCCTCCCACTGTCTGCACAGTAAGCACATCTACGAGCTCTTTGAGAACCAGCGGGCCACCAATTACTGCCTGTGAGTATTGTTGTACATTCACCACCATGAGATTGATCAGCACACAGCACACGTCCCAATACATTGACATGCTTCATGTACAATGTGGGCCTCTTACACACTTCTAAATGAGTCTACGAATGCAAAAAAAACAAAAACAAAAAAAGTTATACTGAAACATCGGCATCCTGGAATGATTTTATTTTACAGAAAATTATAAAACTGGAATACTACCCTGGGAAAAAAAAGGACTTTATTGTATTTTAAAGGCACACTGTGTAACTTTTGGCCACTAGGGGCGCTACACCTTTAACTTTCACGTCAAGCACCCCTAGTGGCCACAAGCGCTGCAGCATTGTCGCAAAATTCTCTCGGCATTCTCCAGGTCACATGACTTGGCCAAAGACAGTCCGTCTCCTCCAAACTTACATAGTCGGTATTTTAAGAGGGAAGCCCCGCCCAGAGATACTGTCAGCGCTGTATATTGGCCTGAGGAATCATTTAAAATAACTCATATGGGTCAACTCTTTAGGTCAAAAAGTCCATGGTGTGCCTTTAAGTATATTGGCATGTTCACTAGTGTATTGACAATGTACTTACACATCAAAACAATTGTGCTCTGTTACACTTTACACATTTTTTTTTACTAAAATATACTTTAAATGAAATACATGTGTACGGTAATTTAAATAAAGTGTACCTTTTTTTAAATTAATTTCTACACATATTTCTTACAAACTTTAAAATATATGCTTAAAATTGTCATGTTATCATATACTGGATGCATATTTCAGAAGTACACATTTTAATATCAATACTTTGATATTAGGTCTGAACGTATTTTACGTTACATTTAAGTCTAATTATGAAGTGATCGTGTCCCTTATTAAATTTATTTGAAAAGTGTTCAATAGTATTAATGTAAATATGCACTTCAACCCATTTATTAATTTACTAATCTAGCATAAATTAGTACTTTTATTTCATGAAAATGTATAAAATTGGAATACTACCCTGGTAAAAAAAAAAAAAGTACTTGTATTTTAAATATATTAAAATGTTCACTAGTATATTGAAAATTTACTTACACAAATTGTACTTTTTATAAATATATACTAACATCACACTTTCACGGAAACACTTTTAACACACATCAAAACAATGGTACTCTATTGCACTTTATAAAAATAATACATATTACTAAAATATACCTTAAATGAAATGTATGTGTATTTTCAAGTATACTTATTTAAAATGTGTTTTTATACATAGTTCTTACATTCTCTAAAATGTCATTTTATCATACATTTAGTTACATTTGAGTCTAATTATGACGTTATCTTGTATCTTAAGATGTGTATTTGGATTAGTATTACTGAGAACATACACTTCAACCCATTTATTAGTGTACTAATTTACTAATGTTATGCTTGCTGACGATTTTATTTCTTCTTGATGGTCCAAATGTAACATGATTAAGTACAGTAGTGTACGGTTCACACTGCCGCAGTAATAGTTCAAGAATGCAGGATATGGGGTCTATGCTGTGATCAGAATCAGGCACGCCTTTCATTTCCTGACTTTTCCCTGCTGCATTTTAGCAGAGTTCTACTCGTGGGACGCTCATTGCTCCATCTTTAACTCACCACAGAACGGCATTAACTGTGTTTTTTTACCACATCATTGATACGGGTTCCACTGAGTGCAGTTTAAAGCTTAAAAAACAAATTTAAAGTATGCTATAGCACTTCAATAGTATTTATGTCCACATCCGCAGCATTAGGGATACATTTTTAATGCAACTGCTGCTGTAATTAGGTTGTATGGAAATGCAGTTTCAACCAGAAAAAAAAAATCACAAACCAGTTACATTCTTTAACTGGAATTAGAATTATTAATAAACATTACACCACCATTTTTATCTGTTTTTTTACCACATCTGCAGACTACAGCTGTGCTGCCTTTAGAACTCATTTTTACACTTGATCAGCCATTTATCCCATGAACAGCCTGTGTGCAGTGAATTGTAAAGATTGCTTTGATTGATAGTTGAATATGCATAGAAAAGGCATTCATCTCCATGAATGAGGCTTTTATAACACAGGTTAAACTGCAGAGCTCTACTTTGTGCATGAAATGCTTACAGAAGCACTGGTGCAGTGATGTCATATATCAATACATTTCTGTTCAACAATGTGAAATGAGAAAAAAAAACATGGCTTGAAAAGAAAGTGAAGGCCACTCTCAGATCTGAAGGATCAAGGTGAGCCGCATTGGTCCGTCTCTTTATTCCACACACTAACACTGGCTTTATTACAGTGGCTCTAAAGGCTCACAACACAACACAACACAACACAACACAACACAACACAACACAACACAAAAGTGAAGTGTGTTGTGTGGTGAGCCTTAAGGGCCACTATACTTTATTACTGTCTATTAGGGGTTGAACGTCTTCATAATTTCAAAGGTCGACTTTATGTGCATACTAGTCCATGACGTCACCGAGAGCCGAAGCCGAGCCGAGTGGCAGCCAAGTGCCGGTGTTGTGTCAAAATCTGTGACCCGAAAAAATCTGTGACCGCAGGTGGCGACAGTTCCAAACCCTGCAACTTCTCGGCGGACTTTTACTCCCCCTTAAACACATTTGTAATTATTCTCCAGTCTGCATTTACTTCACCCACCAATGTTTAAGGGGGAGTAAATACCTCCTTAATAGCTACGAAGAGGTTTAGCACTCTTTTTCTCTACCGCCGAGAAGCTGCAGCGGTCACAGATTTTTTCAGGTCACAGACTTTGGCACAACACCACCAGCCCCTGGAACACGAGATATGCTACAGAAGCTAAGTAAACCCAGGAACACTGCTGCTTCGCCGACCGTGAGTCTACAGTAACTGTTAAGCCCCGAGGCTTCCTCAGAGCCGGGCGTTTAGACTTTGTTTGGGCTGTTTTTACGGTAGCTTCAGCTTCCTTCACCGAAGCCAGTGTTGTGCCAAAATCTGTGACCCAAAAAAATCTGTGACTGCTGCGGCTTCTTGGCGGTTGAGAAAAATAGTGCTAAACCTCTTCGTAGCTATTAAGGAGCTATTTACTCCCCCTTAAACATGACGCTCCGGTGGGTGAAGTAAATGCAAACTTAAGAAGAGTTACAAACATGTTTAAGGGGGGGTATATGTCCACCGAGAAGCCACAGGTGTTGGAACTGTCACCACCTGCGGTCACAGATTTTTTCGGGTCACAGATTTTTTCGGGTCACACATTTTTTCGGGTCACAGATTTTGGCACAACAGTGGTCTTCTACCACTAACGGAGCCTCCGTCTTGCGCTGCTGATGTTTTCCAGCTCTGCTTTATACACAGACATGTTACCACTACAGCTAACATTAGCATGTACAGTATATTAGCCGTAGGATCTGCCTACCAGCTGCAGTTTGGGCACAAACCAGGAAGGAGCAAGAAACACTTGATGTTGTGCTGCCTTGCCGTGCGGGGGTACTAGGACCCTAATTTGCTGTGTTGCCCCGCCATCTTGGGCAGAAGTGAGTGAAAAGTCGCAAGCTAAAGTCGTCTAGTCTGTTCAAGCCCTACTTTCTATATGAACAGAAAAAAATAAAATGAAGAATAAAATAAATAAATTGGAAAACACATTTAATATGTAGTTAAAGTTGAAACATGAAATAGGATATTGAGAAAAATGGCATAATAAGTTAAAAATGGACCCATTAGGCTAGTGTACCTCAGAAACATGTCCAGTGAAGTGTAAGTACCTCCCCATGGACAGTCAGACACACAGACATTGAAGGAAGCGCCATCACTTCAGCTCCTGTGTGCCAATTGCTCCAAAATGGCCAATTTCCTGTCTTGGATGTGTGTTTTCACATTTTTATCATCCTCTGTTGTAGTTATCTAGTTGCACTTTGGGCCATCAGTCACCGATGCTGCATTTAGAGGATGCCGATGTGCAGTAAAACTGATGGACGGCCTTCCGCATGACTAAAGATGTATGAGGCTTGTGGTCGAGCAACTGGGACTTTTTTTTATTGTATTTCCTGAACTGCCTTAAGGTTACAACTAAGAAAATAGCAAGACTTCTACATCTTTAGTTATAGAAAGTGTTTAAGGCTTGGGTGCCTTAAACTTTCTGTGTGTATTATAAGACTTTCTACACAAATAAATCACGTATAAACGTATTGAAAACCTTACATTTTTGGTGACACAGGTCACTGCCATTTGAAAACCAAATTTTCATATACTACCAGAAGGGTGTGCCTCACTTTCGCGTTCAAAATCAAAAGCAGGATGGCAATTTTTCAAAATATAATTTTTTTTTAATGTGTTTTATATTTATAGCTTATTTGAAATGCAATACTAGTTAAGTCAAGTTTATTTATATAGCACCTAAAATGAACAGGACAATTCAAAGTGCTTTACACAAAACAAACATCATAGTTGCGCTAGCACACCATGAAATGACATTTAAAAATGAGGAAAAATCAAAGCATGTTAAACAATATCAATCATTAAAACATTATTTTTTCACATTAAACAGTGTCACTGTCTAATAAACATGTCTTTAACCTTAATTTAAAAGCTACTAAATGGCCCAGTGGTTAAACCATTGATATACCAATAGAGGTGGAAAGTACCAGATTACATTTACTTGCGTTTTTGTGTGATTATCGTGTGAAAAAAAAAATAAAATAAAAATATTGTGATATATCATACCGCCAGGTACCTGGAGATACCCAGCTCTAATATATAATTAAAAACTTCATTTAGTTCACTTCTGTTAAAGTGGGGAAGAGTTTCTTAGCGTGGTTAAAGGGTCCATGTTGAGCTAAATGGACTTTTCTGTGCTTTAAACATACACATGCCCAAAGTGTCTTTTTCATTGATTCCATCAATCGTTAGAGGGTGATTTGCTCCGTTCTTACTGCAGGGGGAGCCCACACGCCTCGCTACAATTTGATGACGCGTTCCCACTTTGATGACAAATTTGACGCAGCACTGAGCTGGAGAAGCCACACCTCCAGGAAGCTCTCTGCCGTGATTGACATGTAGACAGACACAACCACAAAGGTGAGCATTTCATTGTCATTCACGCAGTGCTTCCACAGTCTATCACCGCTGCACATCGAAGGCTGTTGTTGTTTCCGCCATGTATTGGCGAACGCCCCGCCCCCACACTCTGATTTATGTTTAAAAAGCAGCATGAGCTCGGCTATGGAGTGGGTGGGAGGAGGGCGGGCCGTCTTCTGGCCCAACGTCACCGTGCGGGGAGGGGAGATATACTCACACCCACTAGCAGCTTCATGTGTTTTACTGTAATGTGCAGTTTTTTGGCAGAAAACAATCACAACTGTGTGGATAGAAAAAATATATTTGCTTTGGTGATTATTTATCCCCCTGGTAACAGAGCGAGACATGCAGGGAAGTCAGTGTCCTGTTTATAGACACGCCCACTCATGAATATGCATAAGTACGCCGGAAATCAGCCTGTTTGTGAAGTTGCTCAGAAAGTGACTTTTCAGAGGCTACAACTGTAAAAAACAGGCGAGTTTAGCAAAACAAACCTCAAATACTATGTTTTTGAGGTTCTTAGAACAAATGAAGATAGGTGAGGTCAAGTTTGTTAATTCCATTAGCATTAATAAACAGTTAAACAGGTAAGCTAAATACCGTGGTTACGATTAAACAAGATGCAGAATGAAACAGCACAATCAACTTTCAACTAAATAGTGTCAAACTAAGCTTTGGCCTCATTGTTTTCCTCACATTCGCTGCTTCTAGCTAAGTCCCCTTAGCTAACAACTGCTCGCTAGAGCTGTACACACACATCATTAGTTATTATTCTGATATTTACATGATCTGGTATTCATGAGTTTTCCCTCAGAGAACGACTGAAGGAAGCAGTTTGATTATTCTTGGTACCTGCAATATAATTGGTTTCTGATGGTTTTGGGGCAATGTATCGTTCTTTGTCTAATTACAGACATTTTCCTTCAAGGCAGAGCTTTTTATTCTCAGGAAATGTAAATGTAGAATTGTAAATCATATCAAGATGTTCCCAAAGGACGCATCACTGTTTCACATTTTCGAATTCCAATTAGGTGCAGGGATATGTTTGTGAGAGAATTCATGTTCCTCCTGTTTGAAAAATAAACATTCAACAGTTTGATGTGACATTTAAAGCTGTTTTGACAAAACGCTGTTTGAACTGAAGATCACTCAAAATAGATTTGAAACACTATTATTAAAGGAGAAGGACAGAGACACATTCGCTACATTATTCCAATTGTTGCTGTGCAATTTCATCAGAAATTGTCTCCGTTTAAGTGTAAAAGTGAGTATCTCTGTCAACATGATGGTCATATTGATTGTTTGTTAGTGGCGTTTTACTGCAAGTATAAAATGTGTTTAATACTGTGGCTGTTAGTCAAAAACAAAATGCATTGTCAACCCTTCAACGCTCTTCCAATTCAAAATATGTCAGTGGTGCGCTCTCTTTGTCTCTGCCTGCTTTTCATCCTGTCTTTCTCAGCTGAACACCTGTGTACAATCAGAAATCAGGTAGAGAGGGAGGGAGAAGTGAACAGGAAATCTGAGAATTTGGCTGTCTTTGCAATCGCACACTAACGTAGTATGCTGCGTTCAGGCACCGGGTGAAAGCTTCCGTAGGATCGAAAAGCTTTTTTCCAATATTCGCTTCATATGCGCATCTAAAGCGAATATAAGAACGCCGCCAAACAGACTCCTTTTCTTTTCACCATCAACTATGGAGGACCCCAATAAAATTGATGCTCCTTACCTTCTGTGGAAGCTGAAGTGCCGTCAAAACGCTTGACGCCGGCGTTCCTGGATTCACCAGGTAAACCAGCGACGCATCCAACTCGATGAGTTTCATTGTTTTCTTCAGGAGGTGTACCAAATAATTCCTGGTCCGGTCACAGTTAAAAACCGTGTTGTAGAGCTCCGGGTGGTCACACACTGCCAGTTATTTTCTTCTCCATGCTAAAATGGGTGAAAAGGCCGGTGTCCATGTTGATGGCCTGAGTCAACATGGCACGTCAGTGTCAACAAGGACTCTGATTGGCTTTCGTGCCTGCACTTCACACGAAACATACGCTGGAGTTCAATATTTTTAACTCAAGTGAATGACGAATGTCACGTAAAATCGGGAGCGTGCATGCCCCGGCCAACGCTTTTGCAGCGCGGATCAAACTGTGCCGCCCAACAGGAGAAGAATTTGCCTCTTAGCGCATCAATCCCATTGACTTTGTATGTAATCTGGTTGTGCAAACATTTCATGACGCATCTAGTGTGAACGCAGCATTAGTCTGACGTCTAAATGAGTATGTAGTCCGTTCACATTAGGTAGTATGAAGAGAATGACTATGCGAGATATACCCAGATGTATTCTATATCGGGATATTTTTGAAGTATACACGGTGGTCACACTAGTCATTCTTGATATTCTCACTTTCTTGCTTAAAATGTTTTCTGAACTTTCAAAGGTGGAGAATTAATGGAGATATTTAGATTCATGTTTTTGTCATTGTAGGTTCAAAATGCATCTTGGGAAATTTGGACGTATACTTCAGTGGGAACGCTCATCATCCTAATGATACTATTAGTATATAGTAGACACTATAAACTCATTAAGTGTGTAGTACGTTAGTATGCGATTTCAAACACAGCCTCTGAGTGTAAGGTAAGGACACACCTGGCCACAGACATGTAGGGATAAGTCGAGCAGGGCGTTGTTTTATTTTGGGCTGGAGACATAGTTGTCAAGTTTATTTTGACTCCTTTGTTATTTTTATAGCATTTTGTTTCCTTGATTTGATTCCATTTTAGTGTTACTTTTCATGTTTTCATTAATAAAAAAAACCTCAAATTGTAACTTTGTTGGACAGTATTGTTTAAATGTTCCATGACTTTCATCCTGGATGGAGCGTAACAATAGATAAAACCCAATATATGCAAACCCTGGCAGAACATGGTGTAAAATAGCAAAATAAACCAGAAAATTAAGCCTTATTAAGCAATGTGTTTAATAATAATAATAATAATAATAATAATAATAATAATAATAATAATAATAATAATAATAATAATGGTGTTTTCTATTGAGAAGCTATGATAAATATTCAAGAAAAAAAATGCTGAATATCTAATGTAACAAAACATTATTCCTACTGTCAATCTCCTAACCAAATATTTCTTCTTTTTCCTGTGGCTACAGATTTAGAATCTACTCATCTAAACGCATTGAATGTTATTGTGTTATTATGCTTTAGCAAACACATCCATTCTAACAACTAATCATTTTGGTTTACTGATTACTTCTTTAACTTTTTAAAATGACACTTATTCTAAAGAAAGATCTAATAATTAAAAGTATTGCTGAATTATAATTATTTTTGTCAATTACACAAAAAATTAAAAGGCTACATTTAATCCCAACTCAATTTTGGCCAAAAAGTTCATTTTAAAATAGCTACATGTGGGAGACGTGATGTTAAATGAGCCAAACAGTAAAAAGAATAATGTATAAATAAAACATACTAATTTGATTTAGTTGATACGATCCATTACAGATTGGTAAAGTGGGTGGTCTTTATGTTTGATAACTCCATTCCTAGCATCAGTAAAAGATGACATTTCAAAAACAAATATGACCTTTGCTGCTCAATTAAAAACCCATTGTGTAGCACAATTAACGGATATTATGTCATTGTAATAAATCTTTGTTAAAATATTTCAGTGACACTTACAGCTATATGACATCTACACCTTTTATTTTGACATGCATTATTATTATTATATTATTTAATGTTTCTTTTTTTTTAGACTGTGTGCTATCTGACATATGTAAACAAAATAAATGTAAAAACGTTTGCCTGGGTTTATCCTTATTCTAGTTGCAACACTTTCACCGTGCAGCACAATCGACTGCCACAGACATTGTAAAAAAAAAAAAAATCGATGAAGCAATAATGGTAATAGAATTGAAAGTTATGACATGCAGCAGTCAACAATGCTATTTGCTTTCAGCAGTATAATTTAGTTATATCTAAATAAGATTCATTATATAAACAGATAATTTGCTGAACTAACTTACCAGTCTGTGAATCAGAATCAGAAAAAACTTTATTCATCGCCGTTGGGCAATTAGCACAGTTCATACCGTCTAAGAACATGAAAAGACAATCACATATATCATGGGGGGACAGGGGCGGAAGAACTGTAGGTCACCGCATGGGCGGCGACCCGTATTTAGATAAAAAGTGGGAACACAGAAGGAGAGGGTAAAAGGCAGGTCCTAAACAGAGTTCCCTATTGGAGATCCCAGTGTAAAACTCGAAAAAAACTTAATTAGCGTAAATGCACCAAAAACGAAGGACCAACGAAGGTGTAGAAATATAATTCAGAAACAAAGTTCCAGATGGTGTAAGGAAGAGGAATATGGGGGGTGGGGGGGTGGAGCGCCATGTCTACGCAAACATCATGGTGAGTAAGAGACAACCTTGGGCGGCTGGCTGTGGGAGCAATGATGATAAGCAAAATGTTTTTGAATCAGGCTAGCACAATTTCGGTAGCGTTGAGTCCTGGTCTCCTTTTGCAGTATTCTAATAAAGTGGCCTTAAGTTGCAACCGAGCATTTAATTTCTCCAAGTTAGTTTCCAATTCCGTGTAAATGTTCCAAAGTAGCCTCAGCTTACATTTGAGTTCACATTAGTCTGAGTATTAAGAGCCCTGCACAATCCATCAGAAATGACTGGCAGCCTTCCCCAAACAGCTGCCAATGTAATGCGGACTTTGCGATAGGTCAGAAAGCTGCCAGCTCCAATCAGCAGCATGCGTGCTACCAAATTTCCAATCATGTAGATGTCCACGTCCTCAACAGAAAGAATGGACAGATACACGACCCTATGACAGGAGTCAAGTGTGTATCCAGAAAACGTTCCATCTTGACAGGCAGGCTCACCACTGCCCATTCTTTTTGTGGAAAAAATTAGGTCGATTGCTGTGAGAGACCAACTGATCAATTTTCATAATTTTGTTTTTTGGATAGAGATGTAAAGAGAGGCTCCTAATAGATTCACAAGACAAAACAAGCAGCAGCAACAAGGGCAGAAAAAGGAGGAAGACTGCGACCGCCTTCGTCGAGAAGTGCACTCGAAAAGGTAATCACCCCCAGTCACTGCGGAGGGTAGTTCAATAACAGCATGATGCTCCAAAACTTGTTCATATTAAGTGGTAATGGAACTGTTCCATCACTAACCCTAGCATGCTGTGTTAAGGCTGATAACAAGGAACTCCTGTTCTCTCATCCAATTAGTCGCCAAATCTAAAACTAAATTGTTATCCACAGCAAGAAAAGTTTCATATTTTCTGAAACTTTATATGAGAGCAAAAGTAACTTTCCAAACAACAACCACACACTTTGAGCAAACTCTCAGTTAATGAACAGGAAATCATCTCCCTTAGTACTTTCAGAATAATGTAAACAAAACATAGATTTCAATCCATATTCTGTCATTTATTAATGGTCACCATGTGTGAGAGGTTCACAAATGTTGGTTAGACTACTTCTTACAGGTGACGCTACTTCTCAATGATTGCTGTAGCTTCCTGTATGAGGCGTTGACAAATTAAAACAGAGTAACTTTTCATTTTCATACACACATAGGTAATCTATAGTTCTACTTTGTGCCTTTCACAATAGTTCAATCTCCTGTTTGCTGTAACAACCTTTAAAAGTAAGCAAAGTGACTTGTTAGGTTACTGTATATATTTGTTATTTAAATTCCTGTTGACATTGATTCACCACTTACACTAAAAAAGTACATTAATACATTGTACAGTATGTGGGAATGCAGTCAAATAAAAACTTTTTGGGTAGAAGGAAGTTTTTAACCATATTACATTGGATTTCAAGTTATTCATAAAGGCTCTTTATCCATATAAACATAAATGTAGTAAAGCAGAAAGTAATTTTATTGATTTCAGCTCATTAATAGCAAAGAGATGTACAGCTTTAATTTGGAACTGTTGTCTAGCTTACCTTTGGTAAAGTAAGTCACAGTAATATACAGTATATTCAAAAATATTTGGAGACCCTTTATTGACTATTAAGAACTGTCTTTTTCTTTTCTTCATATAATTGTTTTCTATAATTGTATACAACATGTGACACTGGATTGCTTTGTAATTATGAGAATAATTGAAAATTGTATCACTTTAAAAAAAAAAGCCCATAATAGATATTTATGCATCCAAAAAAAGGTGTACAAAAGAAAAAATAAATAAAATGGGGACCTTTCTTTGCACTTTAGCTATCACGAGATAACAGTGAGTTCCAACAGCTTTAAAGCGCGCTTGCTAAGGTGAAGATTGCATCGGTAAATATGCCATATAGATTCTTTCTCCTTCTGAACAAGTTGTGATAAAAATGAAAAGAATTGAAAAGCTTGAGGCGCTGTTGCTTTCAGGGAGGTTATATTTCTTGACTTCTTGAAAGTCGTTTTTTTTTTTTTTTTTTTTACCTTCAAAGAATTGAATATCAGCAATATCCTTAGCCCTGTGGCACCACCTACTTTTGATATGAAAAAATTAGCCTCTCCTGTAAAAAAAAAAAAATGCCCCCTATTTGTCAATAGCAGCAGCGAGCAGTTCAAAAGTGGCCTTGTTTTGCATTTCTTTGAAATAAAACAGAGGGAGAAAAAAAAAGGCGGCGATCTCTTCAAGCCAAATGTGTGTTTGTGCAAGATTTCCTTTAATCCCTGCTGCTCAGTGCAAAATAGGAATTCAAGGTCAGCTTTTGAACGATGCACAAGGCCACACTTCTATCACACAAAGAAGATTTGCAAGACTCAGCTTTGTGGTATGTTATTTTATTATTTTCAAAAAAGAATGGGACATTTTGACATTTTTTATTTATTTTTTTATTGTATACAGATGCCTTTGTAGAAAATAAAGTAAGTTCCAATTTGTTTCTTCCTTTTTAGGTTTCTACATGAGAGGTTTACTGTATGCAAGGGAACCGTGGCAAGATTTATTACCAAAAATAAACGTGCGGGGGTGAAAGTAACTAGTAACTTTTAATTTGAGTATTATTTAATTGAGCTACGTTTTACTTGTACTTGAGTATTTTATGTATGACATAATTGTACTTAAGTAACAGTACTTCTACTTGAGTAGGCTTCATCCAAGGCTGGATTAACGCGACCTCTAAAGGGCCCGTGGCAGTGAGGGCATAAGGAAAATATCTGGTTATGTCTTGCTTATGATGTAAACTGTCCGCCGCCCGGAGCCGTTGCACTGCACAGCTGCCTGCTGTGAGCTGAGACCTTCTCCTCATTGGTCAGCCCGTGACCAATGAGAGGCGGCCAGGCGGATCAAAACCACTGGATGCAAATCAACCTCCACGCAACACAAAAAATGCAAACATGGAGAGGCAGCTAAGTGGGAGCGATAAACAGAAACTAAAAAAAAAAAAAAATTTTAATTAAAGCATATAAACCGAAAATACTGAATTTTTTTCACTCCAGTGTATTTTGCCAGATCAGCATTTCTTTGAGAGAAATTGACAGGTTTCCAGATGTTTATGTTGCCCTGAAATGTTTAACCCTTGCCTGTCTGATTGAACTGTGATGTTAGGGGATGTTTTCTGTTTTAAAACAAGTTCAAATGATCTTTGGACCAAAATGTTAATTTGAGCAGATGATACTGGATTTTATTTATTTTTCTTTTCTTGTGGTGGCTCAATGAAAAATGCTGTACATTGTTTATTGTTGTTGATAGAAAGTTGGCAGATTTCAAAATGTTTACTTTGCACCACTTGATTGTCCTGTTGAAATGGTGATTTCTGTATAAATGAGCTGAGGAACAAAATAGTACTTGATCATATCAGATTGTGGATTTTTGTCTGTGGACTATGTGATGACTCTATCCATTCAATACATTTGTGTTGGCAATACGTGTTGTTAAATAAATACTGGATGCTTTGAAAGTATTTGCTTATTTATTTTTTCTGAAAATGGAGGACACTTCCCTCCCTCTCTAATGTAGTGGGTCAATTTTGCCAGATTATACTGATGCTGATGTGTTTTCATAGCGTCATATGTGAGTGAGTGGCTTTGACAAGAGGACATAGAGGTGTATTTGTATTTCTATGAGCATTTGTACATCTGTACATCAAAATGCACTTGATGACAGTCAGATATTGGTGTATTGAGTATATTTATGTATAATACTGGAATTTATTCATTCTTTTGCCATACTATAGTAATCCTGGGGTCGTGATGATGGGGCCCTTGATTATTGTTGCCCAGGATACAGCGAAGTGTTAATCTGGCCCTGGCTTTATCAGTACTTTTTACACCTCTGCGTATGCCACACATATGCACTCAGACACCTAACCCAATAATACTGAGGAGGGAGAGAGAGACAGATACACATCCTACTAAATATATTTTTTGTTCCTAGGCTCTATACAAGCTCACCAGCTGTACACGCATAGAGCAGCATGCCTACAACGTGCGCCATAACCCAGTAAAACAATGCCCGTAATTGCTTCTCATATTTCATTTTATTTAAGTACTTGTTATTTTAAGCTTGTTTTTTTTTTTTTTTCTTTGGCACCAATACACCAAGACAAATTCCTGAAATATGTAAATGTACTTGGCAATACAAACCGATTGTGATTGTGATTCTGTAATACACCACCCAGGAATCACAGCGTGTTGTTTGGTCTGAACCACGGTTTCAGTGCAGCAGTAAACAGTCACAGTCGATGCATTGTTCTAACATAATAACCAAAGAAATCAATTGTTTTTTGAATTTTTATTCTGTGTTAAATCCAAAGAGGTTTTACAATGGATCCCTGAGGGACCGAGATGTAGCACAAAACATCAGCACAGCGAGGTTTGAGGGCTTTAGTGAAAAAACAACAACAATGTGGTTTAGATTTCTAGTGTGCACAGGTATTGTCGCCAATGTTGTAATGTCCCTCTCTGTAAGCTGTTGTCATGGAAACAATCTATCTTATGGCACAGGCATATGATTGGAAGATTTTATGATGTTTAAGTGTAATGGTGGAAATGTCAGCACACTCATTGACACTCAAGAGAAGAATAAATGCAAATGCATTTTGAGTTGTTCATAATCTGCACTAGTGTTGTACACGCCTCCTTATGAGGACTGATTTAAAAACCCAGGGAATATTCTTCATTGCTTATAAAGTCAGTTATGTTTAAATTGTTCTCCAAAAGGAGATTAAATAGTCATCAATCTTAAATTCAAATTGGCTTTTGTAATTACATTTCCACAAGAACTTTTCTCAGAGGAGCAGACAGTGGTTTATTAATGGATAACCAAAGCCAAGATGGACAATTCTCTGCATTTCTTTCTTCAATGTTCGCTCGCTAGTTTGTTTGTGTGTTTGTTTGTTTCATTCAAGACATCATAAGAAGCTGAAAGAAGTAAAATTTATGGGTTTTCATTACAGATTTTCGCAAAATAAAAGCAATATTTCTAAGTATAATTGCGCTTTGAATGTATTTCCAATGAACGTTGTTTTGGGCAGGCATGAAATGGACGCTTAGAACCTCCTTATAACTCTCTGTATTCCTTTGTTGTTTCACATCTAATGTGGCAGTAATAATTTCTACGTATATTTCTAAGAAATGACCCAGTCTCCTCTTCTGTTTCACGTACCGCGCCATGTTTTCTCGGCAAGATTTGTGATCACGTGACCATGTACGTCACGTTCTGTGACGTGTATTTGAGGAAAAAGTGTCTTCATAGCGCTTTTGCAACACATTTCATTTTTGAAAATGTAAAAACTTTTTAGCATTATTTCAGTATTTCTTCAAAATTCAGGTGTTTTTATGACTATTCCAGAGGTAATGGAAACACCAGTGTTGTGTTCGAGACCACACTTTCTCTCTTAATGATTTTTCATTGCAGATTTGTGGGTAAGATTTCTATATGAGCTTTGTACATTGTTTATGAAGTGTTATATTCTCCAAAATTATGAAATTTTAATAATTTTTGCTGTATTGGGTTTGTATCCACTTCCACTAATAATTCTCAGTGCTTGTTTCTGTAAAAGAAAAATCTCAGTGTTTAGGGATCATCTAAAAGCAGCTCGGGTGAACTGAGTGGTGCTATCAAATATTTTAAGTTCAAATCATTTGTTGGATTTATCTTTGAAAAAAAAGAGAGCAGCAACTTTCTTTCGTAGAGCTGCAGTTTTATCTCCCGTATGCTGCATGGGTGAGAGTCTTCTTTTAAAAGGATTGCAAAGCATCTGTACATGAAGGTCATCGCCCCTCGAATCGCTGGGTGCATTCAGGTTACAACAAAGATTATACACGCGAGCCCCGTCCGAGGTAGACCATAATGGTTCAGAGCAGATTTGACATCAAATATTGATGCATTAAACAGACAACAGAAAGCCCACAGTCGATGGAGTACTATGAACAGGGCTGTGCGTGCACCATGGTGAGTAATTTAAAGTCTGGTGCACGGAATGAAAGGTGGTGACCCAGTAAAAAAAGAAGAGATTACATTTTTAAAAATCAAGAAACAAAAAAGGTTTTTACACTGACGTTCAGTTAAAGAAAAATACAATTTAGTGATTTTTTTTTCTTGTCGTCAAACACTTTCCCCAAAGAAATGACGTTTTTGAACATGGTGTTCAATATGTGTGTTTGGCCTTTGACATTTGACTGATGTCGTTATCAGGCCTGATTTACAAAAACCGTGCACTGGACTTTATCACCTTCAAGGTCAAAGAGGCTTTCACAGAAATGCTTGTTGTTGCCCACATAGGACGTTCCCTTTTGAATGTGGCATTTGGCTATAGGTTATCTCTTTCTCTTGCTCGTCATGTTGCGTGAGAGGTTGCTGCAGATTAATGGATTATGAGTAGATACGTCAATGAATATAGAAAATATTGCTTCTCTGAGTAAATATAGATCAATAAGATGTTTTAAAACATGTCAGCCTCAAAATAGTGTTTAATATATATGTTTATCACTTCAATGTCTTTGTTTTGCCTTTTATAATAGATAAGATTCTACTCCAAGTTAAAAAAAAAAACCATGCTGAAAGTCCATCAGAAAGAAACTTTAAGATTAGTGAGTGACAGTTTAAGTAAGACTGCAACTTGTGCTTTGCAAATGTTTTGCAAGGAAGTAAAAAAACTGTATCTTGATTAAACATTTAAGAGGTTACGACAATGACACACATTAAGGGGCGGATTCACTAAAGGTTTAGTGGTATTAAAACGTGTGCAAACGTCACTCCATGTACTAATAAGGGGTACAAACTCCAGGGAATCAGGACTGCGCGTCTTCAGCGCGTCAGAATACACCCTCAATCCATTTACCACGTTTCCCTCTGAGGAAAATGTAAAGTAGGCGGATCTTATAAGGGTCGCAAAAAATGGGAGCGGGAAATGCAAGTAAATCAATGCGGTGGGCGCAATCCAATTCATCAAATCTGGAACTGTTTGTGGTGATTGTTTTAGCGCCGGAAAATAGTACGACTGACAAGCAGGTGCAAACACACACGCTGAGATCAGCTGCAGTAAATGTTGACACAAAACAAAACAGAGATGTAAAAAAAAGACTCTAGTGAACCTTTCTAGTATTAGAACATAATTTAAATCAACAACAGTCAGTATTACCAGCCACTGAATGAGAAAATAAAGTGCGAGTAAAGTGTGTGTATGTGTGTGTGTGTGTGTGTGTGACACGCTGTGGTGCAGGGAGGATGTTGTGCACGGAGCTGCATGGATGTCGTTATGAACACATTGCTCCAGTGATGTTTTGAACATCAAATGCTGGTGTCACGTTGGTGGGAGGAGCATCAGGCCAGAATCAGTTGATCAGATGAGTAATTCACACAGTGATGGCACAATGTTCACATCTGAGAGTGTGGTGACACAGCGCTACTCAGGAGCTCAGACCTGCTGGATGATGAGTAGATCATCTTTAAATGGTGCTGATTGACTGATTGACAGACTCTGTTGCTGTATTAACTCAGATCAATGGCATCAACAGATCAATAGGATGGTTTCTGTACAAATCTGCTCCTGTTTTTTGTGAACTGATCAGAGCAATTAGCTTTTAATTTTTTTAATTTTCTACATTATTACATGTTTGTGCAGCACACAGAGAAGTCCATCTGCCTCTAATTTAACTTCCTCAAACGTCATTGTGTGCTTCTGTGAACTCACGTCTCCACGTAAATGAGTAAAACGCTCATTTAAAAAGGGCGGTCTGCACCACTTCTGCACGTGCACTAATCATTGCTGCAATCCTAGAGAATTTCTTACAGCAGGTGAGGAAACTGTGTCACCAATGGATTTAGGGACGCAACTGGTTTACCACCCTTTATTTCAGATTATAGTGAATCCGCCCCAAAGACCTTTGTAGGCAGCAGACTGAAACAGGAGCAATATATTTATTGAATATACTGTAACATCAATTTGCATCAATATGTACTTGTATTGGTGAGGACACAAATCCACTGTGTTTCCTCGATATAACAGTAATTGCTTTTTCTCTAGATTTTTTTCTGCATATCGTCTACATTTTTAATTCTTTTTTTTCTAAATGTATTTTATGTAAGAGTTTTCAATCTTCTTATATTCATGAAGAAAAACTAACTAGAAGTAAAAAAATAAAAGAATAAAACTAAGGGCTGTTTAACCTTTAAATGCTATACTGTAACTCGTTTTAATGGATTGCTGAGTGAAAATACTGAAATAATTAGAAAAAAAAATGTATGCAACTACAGTATATACTGCACTGCAATATTTGGAATGTAGTTCATTTTCCACCAATAAAAAAAGGTTGGATCAAAGAGGAAACAAATGACTGATGCAACTTTATTACCAAACTGTATTTTATGATAAAAAAAAACAAAAAAAAAAACATTTAATTTAAATAAACTGCTATACCTTTAAAAAATATATTAGTCCAAGCACGGTAGAATAGTTTATTTTCAGTGATAGTGTGTTTTGTGTGCAGTGACAAGCAGTTTGTCTTTTGCTTCAAAAACAGATAGTGTGACATGTGTTAGCGTGTGAAATATCCCACCTGTCAGGTTCTCATCGGTGGGAAATGTTGCCCTTTTGTCAAAGTCTGTGTCGTCTCTGGGGTACGCACACAATTCTCTGTTTAGATTCAGTGGCAGACGCAAAGTACCGACTCTGGTTTAGCGTTTGATAAAGATTCAGCTTGTTAAAAGTCATTTTGTGATTCAGACGTCAGTGTGGAAACCACGTGAAGTATGAAATATGCAGTTGAATATGATGGAAATCATTCTTTGAATTTTTGTGAACTGAAGTATGACAGTTGCAATTGATAGGTCGATGGATTCATTTCTGTGTGTTTGGTTTAATGGAATAATGTGGAAAATCCTTTTATTTGGACTCAAATGTTGTAATAATTATGAATAGTTTATATTCTTTCATAGGGATGTAACGATTCACTCAACTCCCGATACGATTCGATTCACGATACTGGGTTCACGATACGATTCTCTCACGATTTATTTTACAAAATGGGACTGTAGACAATTTTTTTTTTTTGGGAAAAAAACTAGAAAATACTGTACTATTTTCCTTTTATTTTTCATTGTCAAAAGAATTCCTTGATAAACTATTCAAAACAATGCAATTTAACTAAAAATAAATCTTGAATGAAATAAATAAAGGAATACTACAAATGAAAATGAAGCCTATTAATTTAAATTCTGGTTCTATAATAAACAATGCAAAACTGCATAATAGTTCTTTTTCTTTTTAAAAGTGCAACTGAAAATGTATTATTTGCCTTAACAATTGGACTTTAAAAAAAAAAAAAAAACGTGATTGCACTGATTTACGTCATATTTGTTTGGACCAGCAGAGGGCGCAGGTAATACTGTGATCGGTTGGCATGCAGATATCTTGCAGTGAAGAAGAGAAGCTATGCTAGCAGACAGAGCTAATAGAAAAACGTGACTTTTACAGATATTCAAGTAATATTACAGATTTTCTTTCGGTGCTAAAGGGGTAATGAATCATTTTTTAACATATTTAAGAGTAGAAGGCAGCCAGAAAGAAAGTATTAGCAGACTCCGCCCGCCGCCTACACTTGCGCCCTCTGCTGGTTAAAAAAAGTACTGCGATTCAATTTTCAGAAAATCGATATCAACTGTGATACCTATGAATCGATTTTTAACTGCCTTACGATTAATCGTTACATCCCTATTCTTTCACCATTAATATAACAGGATGATTTTCTCTTCATTATAACTTTCTTCTTGCTGCCTTGTATCAGGGTTGGGGTCAATTATAATTGGAATTGCGTAATTGATAATTAAATACAATTATGGCATAATTATAATTGTAATTGTAATTGAATTCTGTTGCTGTTGTATTCATTATTAAATTGTAATTGTGTTCAGATCTTTTAACTAAAAAAAAGGAAATGTGTTCAGATTATTGACTTGTGATTTAACGTAAAACTGTAGAACCATGTTACAGTTCTATGTACAGTTCTACACATATGTAGTTAACAATTATTAAAATATGTTTCATATCAAGCTTTCACACATTTTATCATTTAAAATAAAAAAATAAAAATCTTGGGCTATACTGACACAAAAAAGGCTCAGACGCCCACACCAAAAATATTAATAACTATATTTTTATTAATTATGAAGCCTAACAAAGTAATAAATAGATAGGAGATAAGTTATATGATAGATAGATAGATGATAGACCCGTTAGCATAAGAGATGCTAACAGAAAGCTAACACAAAAGGAAGGGTAACTTTTATTAGGTCATTTATATCAGGCTCAGTAATTAAAATTGAACTTTAGTAATTGAAAACTTAATTGTATTTGGCTTTCTGAGGATGAAAACAATAGTTGTAATTTAATTGTAGCGCTGGTCACTGTAATGGTAATTGAATTGTAATTGAACACAGATAATTGAAGACGTAATTGTAAGTGAAAAATGTAATTGACTCCAACACTGAGTTGTATCTCACCAGACTAACATTTGAAGTTGCTCATCATGCCTTCTCACTGTCGGTTAGTGTGCATGTCACGTCATGTGAATCACTTCTTTCTCCGTCTGCGTCTCCTGCTGATTCTTCTGTTTTTTGTCCCTTAACTGTCGAGCAGCTACTTCTTGACGATGCTGATCCAATTAATATTCACTGTGACTTTGATTTTGGCTTGCTGTTCTGTTTGCTAGTGTTGCATGATTTGTGTTAGTCACGTTCACTGCCTTGTGTCAGCTCGTGAGGGCCAAAATTATGCTTTAAAATCTTCTGTCCCTGCTAACAGGGGCGTCACACTGGGGGGGTAAAGGGACTCAGAAGGCTCTTATATATATATGTATATCTATATGTACGAAAATACATTTTAAATATTTTAGATTATTTCTATTGAAATGAAAAGGGCCCTATGTGAAAATAAGATGGTTGTAGCATCACAATTGTATTATTATTTTTTTTTTTTCAATAATTATTTTTCAAATACACATCACACACAATAAATCAATCAAATAACTGTATCCTATAGTTAAACTTTTTCAAATATAAATCTAGTTCAAATAAAATGCAGTATAAAAATATATAAGGTGGTACACTAATCTAATCCTGGCTACTTTGTATTTGTAACACACTTTAATAAACATGATCAAAAACTAAGTCTAGAAAGAAAAAGAAAATGTCTCTGGGGTCGCTGGACATCTGTGATATTAAAATAGGGTCACGACCCGAGAAAAGTTGGGAACTTCTGGGTGAATGTGAAGAAAAACGAAAGCTTATATAATAATAAGAATACTAGTTTAGTTTCTGGGCGTACAAGTGTTTGTACCCAGGGCCCAAACTGTGGTGCTGTGCCCCTGTCTGCCAATAATATTTTATATTGTTGCTTATGTTAAAGGGCTTACAGATGTGAACCAATAGAACAGTACAATTAGTAACTTTTAAAAACAGATTGTTTCTTTTCACCCTTTCAACTGCTGCCTTTCCTCAAAGCTGTTTTCATACACCTCTGACATTATAAATATTCTATATATTATTATAAAAAGAGCCAATATATCATGGGACAAGTAATTGGGTAAAACTTTATATTAAGGTACACCTTTTCAACATTGATTAGTTGCTCATTAGCATTTTATTTAGTAACATATTGGCTCATAATGAGTCATTATTAATTACTTATTAATACCTTGTTCTGCATGGCCTTATTATACAACCAGTGAGCCATTAACTGTGAGTTTTCCCTCAATAACCTCAGAATTATTTGGTTATTAGTAGTAAGTGAGGAAGTATATGAATTACAATTTAAAAAATATGTATATTACTTTTTACTAAGTTTTTGTCTGTATTCCCAGTGTCACACAGTTGTTGGTTTTTCTTCAGGGAATTAAATTTCATTGACTCTGTTTTGCGCGTTATTAGTTTTGAGGTAGTATTTTCGAGACATGTTTTACTTTGCTAATTTAAACTCTTCCATTTTAATTCTTCTCTAGTTGCTGCCAACTGGCCTTGTCTTTGTTACCTGTCTTACCCCTACTGGAGAGCAAGATATAGTTCAGTGTTTCCAAAGATAATTTAACACATTTTTTTCTCATCTAATAATAAAAATTCAAGCAGCAAGTCATACTTGTGCGATTTGAATAAAATAAAATACATTAAAAAAAATCCTCCTGCTCAACGATCATAGCTGATGACCAAAAAATGTAAATGCACTGAACAAAATCAACAACAAAAGTGCTTTCATATGAAAACCTTCTCAAGGGTAAATGCATAAAAAGTGAGTAAATACAAAAGTAATGAAAGATTTCTAGACATAATCCAAAAACAATGTTCTGTTTGCTTGAATTTCCATTTTTCATTGAGAATACACAGTTATTCTCCAACAGATCTATTGTGTATTTTCAAAAAGCTCCATTTGTTTAAAGGAAAATATCAGCATGTAAATATGCAATATCATCACCACAGTCAGCTACTGACAAATACATTACATATAATATTGCCCTGCACAAATAATGTTTTTGTTAATATCAACCTTTTGTTAATAGGATCTTGAAGGAAAAGAGAAAGAAAAAAAAAACATATCAATAATTGCTCCCAACTGTCAGAAGTATTGCATGCAAACTTATTAAAAGTTAAAATCCAGAGTGTTCTAATGAAGACAATAAATTGTTGGAAAATGATTGTCCAGAGCTCAACACAGCTAAAGTAAAATGTGCTTCGGACTCTCGGGAGTGTTGAAATGTGCTAGTGTCACGGCGAGACAGTAAACACACCTTAATTGATACCACCAATTATTCTGTCTGCAGGCAACAAAGGCTGGTGATTTACAGCCAGTGTCATGGTTGTTTAATAGGACAAACTCTACCTGTCTGGTCTCAGGATGTCTGATGAGCTGCAGCAAAGATATAAAACATATGTTACTGTGAGGACCTCACAGCCTTCCTCACATTCAAATATAGTTCTAATATAGTGATAGCATACACCCTGGTGCAGGAAATTGTGACTTTGTTAGTGAGATTTACTGATATATGGACAGTAAGAATAGGTCTTCAGTATTGCTGCACGGTCATTTTTCATTATAGAAACCATGAACATGAATCCCTGTTTGACAAATAACCTTCCTTAGAACCAAGTGGCAGTAACTAATGTTTGTTATCTGAGACAAATAACATTAATTGTGATAAAGTCATTTAGTCCTATTGAAAAGCTATTCTTTTTCTGCTGTTTTTGTAGAATGTAAAGGATGGGATCTTGTTGTGAAAGTTCTATGTCAATGGAAGGGTTAAAGGAGAGATGCAACATGGGGAAGTTTAGTAAGTAAGTAAGTACATTTTATTTATATAGCGCTTTTCACAGATAAAAATCACAAAGTGCTGTACAAACAAAGGTGAAATTAAAACAACGGGAGCAACATCACACAGAGGATAATAAAACAGAGGTAAATTTAAAACAACAGGAGCAATATCATAAGAGGATAATAAAAGTTAAAAATCAATTTAACCAAAAGCTTTTCTGAAGAACGTGAAGATGCTTTTTAAAAGAATCCACACAGTCAAGTTCACAGAGGAACTGGTGGAGGCTATTCCAGAGTCTTGGTGCTACAGCCTGGAACTCCAGGTCACCCCTGGCCTGGTGACCGAAGGGTGCACCCTGAAGTGTAGGGGAACAACAAGTCAGTGATATATTGAGGGGCCTGACATTGCATCGTATGGAAAGTCAGTACTAAAATTTTAAACTCAGTACCAAATTTGACTGGAAGCTAATGAAGACTGAATAGAATGGGTGTAATGTGAGCTGTGCACTGGTCAAAAATCTGGCAGCAGCATTCTGTACCATCTGAAGTCTTTTCAGAGTCGACTTGTTAAAACAGGTGAAAACAGAATTACAATAGTATGCGTGAAGAGATGAACACGTGGATGATCATTTTGAGATCGGATTTTGACAACAAATTCCTCACTTTGGAGATATTTCTGAGATGATAAAAACAGTTTTTGGTCAGTTGACAACATTGACCCTCCAAAAACATTGACTTATCAAACACAACCCTAAAGTTTCTGAGGCTGGTTTTAACAGATGCACCCAGAGTACCAAGGGAGTTCTTGATCAGAGGGAACTTTTTATCAGGAGCGATGATCAGTTTCCATTTTGAAGAATTAATTTGAAGATAATTTGATGTCAACCAGTTTTTGATAGACGATACTCATTCCAGGAACTCAGAAAAGAAGTGAAACTCTAAGTCATTGAAAGAGCAATACAGCTGACTATCATCTGCATAGAGGATAACCCAGAGGAACCTTAATGGTGTGGAACAAGTATCCATGGGAAGAAGTGAAGAGTGTTGAATAGTTAACAAGTGATGCATTATGTTGATCGCTAACTAAACCTAAAAGAAGGTGAAAGCAATAGCTGCGTTTCCATTAATTTGTCGCAAAAAAGCCATTTGAAACACCTTTTCTGGAAATACACATCACATAACGTGACGTACATGGTCACATGATGTGAAGTACCTGCTCACATGACCACTTCTCTCCGAGAAAACATGATGAGGTATGTGTAGACAGAAGAAGAGACCGGGACATTTCTTAGCATTATACTTTAAATTATTACTGCCACATTACACGTGAAACAACAAAATAATATTGAGTGTTATAAGGATGTTTGGAATGTCTGTCTGTTTGCGGCGAAGTGTCACGAGACAGGATTTCACGGGGGTTATGAGGCTCCTGCCTAAAACATCCTTCAATGGAAACACGTTCAAAGCAAAATTATACTTTGTCAACATTTAGAAATATTGATTTTGTTTTGCAAAAAATCTGTAATGGAAACCCAGCTACAGATAGTTAATGACACTGGCATCAGAATCCTTTAGTTTAGACCTTAGAATAGAATTCCCTTAAAAATGTAACGATGCAGCCGGTTTGTCTTGAAAAACTTCCAACGTCCAGGGCCTTAAAGGTAAATAACACTCAACATTCAACGTCTGCATTAAAGAGAGTTTATGTACAGTAGTTGCATGTATTTAAAGTTGATGAACATTCTTGGGATCATACTGCTGTGGCAGTTCATCACATTTCTCCAAAGCAAAAATTAAATCGTAGGTTTCTTGATAAGTGTTCCACATGTTCCTCTTAAAGTTCAAGAACATTTTGTTTGATCAGGCTGACCTGAGGTTATAACATGCAAATCAACCTCTTCAAAGCAAGAAAGCAAACCAACTCTCTCTGTGGGTCCACTTTTCTTGGTGGCATTCAGCCATATCACAACGTCTTAAAGCAGAGCACTCAACGATAAAACCTTTTGAATAAGCTCACAAGGACTTCCTCTGAGTCTGGTGCAAACTTCCTTTCAAACAGACTGCACTACATTTTTTATATATACAATGCTGTTTGAAAAATGCTGTTTGTTAAATACAGCTTTTAAACATGATTGTTCCAATCAGGGTTTTTGAGTGCGATTAATAATCAGTGAAAGTGATCATGATACAATAAATTTGAGGCTTTTTAATTTGATACAGAGAATTATTTGACATTGTTACCCACCAAATGATATTATTATTATTATTATTATTATTATTATTATTATTATTATTATTATTATTATTATTATTAATAAGATGAAGTATAATGAAAAACGCCTTTGCTTGAGTATAGTCAGTGTTGTCTTGTTCAGACATTGCAAATGTATTTAATACACAAGGCAATGCAATGTGCTTTACATATTTAAAATTGCAACATTTGGTAAACATAAATAGAGTTTGGCATAGGTAATTTTCCATAATAACTGACTGTTCAGGAGGCGGTGCTTTTATACCCGTTCGGATCTTAGCAATAATTTACCCAGGTTACGATCAGGTTTTCTGTTCAGCCTAAAATAACATGATGATTTAGCTCGGTAAGAAGTTAACCAGCCTCGTAGTACAGCACACACAAAATAAATCCCGGAAGTTAGTGCGATAAGAAAAAATCCAGTTTGACTATGGAGATGTTCTTTAGGTGGTCGAACGCTGTTTTTACGATTGATTTAATCTGTCTTCTGAATGTTAGATCGGTCCCATTTAGAACATCAAGATTTCGGACTTGCTGACAGTAGTCCTTATTTATTGATTACCAAAGACATTCTCATCTTGTCATGATTTAGTTGAAGGAAGTTTTCACTCGTCCAGAGTTTTACTTTTTCAAAGCCTTTACCAGAACATAGTTATATGAGTTCACTGATAGATATGGTTGTGTGTCATCTGCTCATCCCTGATAATTAACCTTACTGCTTTGCAAAATTTGACCGAAGAGAAGTATATGAAGGCTGAACAGATGTTGTCCGAGAACAGAGCCCTGAGGAACCCCAAAAGACATTTTTAATCTGGCACATTCAGAAGAATTAGTTATCAGCTAATTTACATGACATAGGAAACGTGTCATTTTTCAGTTTTATTATTCTATGAACATACAAAAATTGAGTATATGTTCCAATCTTCTGGTTTGTACCAGAGGCGATTCTAGGTTTCTGAAATATCCGGTGTCCAGCTAAATTTTTTGTATGCTTTATTGTGCAACATTTATTGATCCAGAAATTGATTATCTTACCTTGACTTATTGGTTAAGTTCCCTTATTTCTTTTCATTCCTCCATCCATGGTGGTTTTATCATCCAGGAGAGTTTTCCTTTCAATTCAAATCCACCTGTATTTGGTCGCTTTTAATTTTCCCTTTCTCTTGGACTTTGGTCATCTTTCGCTTTTCCTCGTGTGTGACAATTTGGTCAAAGCAAAGTGGCACCTTTAATGATTCTATCATGTGTGAATAACATTACAGTAATGTCATGATATTGGATGTAAAGAACAACTCCTTAGCTTTCACAAACTGGTGGAATTTCTCAGAAAAAACGAACATAAGCAGAGTTACTGTGTTTTCAACTAACGTGTTCCCTGGGATGCATTCAAGGTTCCTGGGAAACCTGGACAAATTGATTGATTTAGAAAATATCCCTGAACAAAACTGGACGTATGTTCACCTTAATGTTGTTGGCATCAAGATGACGGAGAGTACAGAATTTTTGTTGTTCTGTTGTTGTGCGGTATTCGAGGGGCATTCAAGTACTGACGTAAAGTTGGTGTTTTTTTCTTCAAAAATAATATATTCAGAGCTAGTTAAGTATTATATATATATATATATATATATATATATATATATATATATATATATATATATACTGTATTCTCTTGTTGCTTGTAAAAAAGGGTCTAGAGTATTTGGTCATCATTTTAAGACTTTAAAATGTTCATGTTGTATGTGTGTGTTAATATGGGGTGCACACACTGTGAATGTTTGTCTTTGACCTACTATGTTCAGTGACTTTGTGTATTCGTATCATACTCATTTTGCTTGGAGAGCTGCCGGGTCAGGAAGTGAGTGTTTCCTGTTTTGCTACTGACAACAACGGCAACGGCGTGATCAATAAATGCTGCGCAATGTCAGCACAGCGGGCTGTTAGTGGCCACCGATGAGGACAGGCGGAGTCAGGTAGTGCTGAACCAAGCAATACAGCTGAAAAGTGGTTTTTAAAGTGGTGATATTTCCTGTATTGAAATTTGAATATGTTTTTTGTTCTGCTTTTAAAAACATTTAATATTAGTTTTGTTTTACCCATGTTTGCATAGGTACCTCAGCCTCTTCCAACAGTTCAAAAATATGTAATTTTAGGTTAACTATAGCCGTTTAAATGGCCTGTAGGAGCCAATGATTGTGAATATAGATTTTTGTCACAATATGAGTTGATATCAGAACCAACAGACGACTGCAACCCATCACAAAGATACGTACCATAGATTAGTGCTAAAAACACGCACACTGAGAGAGAATCATTTAAACATTACCAACAACACACAAAAATGACAACAAAGACACACAAAACAAGAGAAAAATACACTGAATAATAAAAAGAGCAGGCAAACAACAACAAAATACCCAAAATGATGATAGAAAACTATAAAAGAAATCTATTCATACTGTTTAATTCACCTATTTACAAAATGAGATTGTTTAAAATGTGTGTTTTGCTCTATATATATTCTGAGGAAAATGTGGTTGTCAGACAAAAGGGGTACTTAATTCAAAAGTAAGAGAAAGGGGGTATTTGAGCCAAAAAAGATAGATAAATAAATATACTAACTTTACTGGTGCAGTCATACTGTTGGATTAGCGGCCACTGCTCATTCACTTATATGAATTTGTGATATCCCTCATTATCAGACAATGTATTTAGTTTGATGTGCATGGAGAGCATGAAAAACTAACACAGGGGTTTTCTTCTTATGCCTTTTATCAATAAAATGGATTCAGAAGGTCATAATAATCATGTTTTCTGCTTCCAATAAAAACATCACACACCAGGGCTAATACACGGGCACACAGCATGTGTCGTTGCATGCACCTTTGCATCTGAAAGACTTTTTTAATCCTCCTACTTCCCTGTGACATTGGCTCGTCTCCAGCTGGGAGCAGCTACTGTTTATTGGGCGGTGGTATCAGTGGGATACTTGTTGTGGCATGTCTCGCCTTTAATTTGGAGGTTTCTTGCCAAGGCTGTGACAAGTGCCACTTTGACTGCAGCCATCAGTCTGAAGCTGGCTGAACTGGACAGAGTGATGCCCAGTATTAGCCACCGTGTCCCAGGGGGCCACAGATCAGTCCCACCTCAAACACAAGTGAGGAAAATTGCTCGACATGAGTAGCTTGGTTGCTTTTTTCTTCTTTTTTCCACAGTTGATGTGTTCAAGACATGTTCCGGCACTGAGAGAGAGACAAAAATGTCACGGAATACATTTTTTAAAGAGTCTTTGAAATACGGAGGGCATCTGTTTCTCACTCTCTGAGTGACAGCTGTCAAAATCTGTTGTGTTTCAGCAACAAGGACAGCGCAAGATCACCGCTAATTTAGCCGCAAAGGTCACTAAACTTTCAGGACACAAAAACCCACAAATACAAATTATTTACAAACTTTTACACCCATAACATCAGGCCAATAATCATCTAATGAATCAGCAGCAGAGATAAAATGTGTGCTTACGTTTTATGTCAAAATAGCAAAAAAAAAAAAAAAAAAAAAACAGCCATGGAGAACTTTTTTATCCTCGCAACTTTATAACATATTTAACTGCCTTGTCGTTCATAAGCCAAGAGTCCTCCTCATGTCCACTGGATAGATGTCGGACATGTGCTGCTAGTTGCTAAGCTAACTGCTACTCTGCTGCTGCTGCTGCTGCTGCTCTCCTCCGCGATTTCCACAGAAACAACCTTTACCTCTGGCTTAGCTTCACTTATTGGCTTAAAATCATCTTCAGCGCTGACAGATAAACAATTTTTGCACAAAATCACCCTCGTAGCATGTTTTCCCAAAGTCTGCATGGGTTTTTATCGTTTCCGGTCATCTTCCGCCTGGTGTGGGACCAAGACTGTCTCTTGTATTTTTAGTTCTTGTTCTAATTGAGATCATTTTTATCATCATCATTGTTGTTAATCATTTTTACTAGAAATAAGCATTATAAAACCCAATAAATTGTAATGCTTTTTTTTGTTAATTTTCCACTTTCCCTCTCTCACGTATCCCTATAGTGCCATAGCGTACCCCTAGGGCAGACATAGGCAACTGGTGGCCTGGAGACCAAATTCGGCCCTCGGTCTAAGTTTATGCGGCCCCCAAGTTAAATGTACAAAATGACAGAAAAATACACAAAACAAGAGCAAGAATACATTAAAAAATAACACAAAGAATTACAGGAAAATATTATAAAAGAAAAGAGAAAAACACGGAAAACTACTACAAAAATGAACATAACAACAACAATAATGTAAAAAATTACAGAAAATGACAACAAAAGTACACCAAAAGACAAGAATAACATGAAAAATTTACTACGCAAACCAACAGTAATAACAAACAAGCAAAATGACAACAAAAATCACTAAAAAAGAATCGAAATGACAGCACAAATACACAGTATGACTCAAAAAATACACACAATGACTACAGAGAAATGCACAAATCTTATATCACAGTCTCATGTTTATGTATAATATAACATATATATAGAAAGGAGCTGTATTGTTCCTGTTTTTTATTTATTTTCCTGTTTTTTGGTTTTTAGTTGTTGAGTATCAACCAAAGGCCTTAAACAATGTACACCTACAATGTTCGAGCAGAAACAAAAAAAAGACCCCCTGGCTTTCCTTCTTTGGTAGTAGCATGCAATTAACCCTCAATCATCAATTCATTCGTCAGTGTCAACTCCCTTTTTGTAAGTGAAATGTTGCGCCACAGGGGTGTCCTTGTGCTATATTAATAATAGCTCTTCTGAAGCTGGAAATGGTTCATATGTGCGGGCCAGGGTCCTCCCACAGCGAAGCACTTACAATGTTTGACGGCATGTGCTGCCTGAGCGGTTATTTCTCAGTATTTTACCTCACGTAACAGCAGAGTACAGTCGGCTTTAGTCCCGTAAGAGAATTGTGCACTTCCTGTGCGTTGCTGTGACATGCATCAACAACCGTAACAGTAAAGGATTAATCACAGGGACTGAAATGGGCATGCCATAGAGTATAATGTAATTATGATGCAGAATACGATTTAGGTTGCACATTTCATTGGATGGGATTATTAATGACGCAGTAAAAACTCTGGACGACTAGTGTCGCCTCGATGTAAATTACAAGTGTGTTGAAAGTAGCACATTGTGCAGGAAATATAAGTTTTTGTTTAACCTTTTAAGCCCCAGCCACTTTTCTTAGAAAATCACATAACAAATAACGTTTTCTAAGGTTGTACATGACCTACATGATTATATTTTATTCAGCGTGAAGTAGGACCCTAAGTGGTTACAGATGATGTGACATTTTGGAAATATATGATACTGAGTGACAATAAATCATGTTTTAAATACAGAAATCGGTAGTTTGCCCAAAAATAACTCGAGATTTACATCAATTATAAAGCCAATCCTCATTAACGAAGGCTATAAAAGCAGAAATAATTGAACTAATGTATGGACGTCAACTGCAGCAAGTTTGATGATAATAATAAACATAAGGCCAATGATGCACAAAATATTTGGCTTTTTTTTTTTTTTTTGCGTGTGCAACATTCAGCATCATTTAAAATTGTGGATTTTAACTTAAACAAAATAAACTACAAGTACAGCAACATTTAGTTTGCATACACATGAATATATAAGGGGATAATGAACAGTAGTTTTCACCTTGACACACTGGCAGAAAGCTAATTAAGTCAAAATTAAAGGCAACTAATGCATTTCACTTCTTGCATGGTTTAAAATAGCAATATTTTTGTTTCTGGACACCTTTTCGACACCTTTTTTCAGAGTTTTTTCTTGCCAGTTTCTCATCCATGTTGAAGTGCATCTAAAGCAAACCAAGGAAACTCTGCAGCAGCGTTTAAACTATTAATGCAGGACTGAATACAATTAAATTAGTGAGATAGTCAGAACTTGTTTATACCTTATTCATTCTAAGAAGACCAGTCTACAATTTGTCTGAACTGACCTCACTGAAATTACTATTCTAGAGATTAGGGAGGCGGGAATCTTGAATCTCCCTCCCTCATTTGTTGCTAAGCTCTTCTTGGTGAGCTTTAATTTAGCTTCACTCTAATTACCCAAAGAAAGAGCTGTAAAAGACTTTGACCCCTTTGTTCTGCCTTAAATTCCCAGTCGCCTTTTCAGTGTCGGTTCTTTGTTGGAGAAACTGTTACTAATAATCTCAGTGTAGTTTACTCTCCAACCTCTGCACGACCTTTCCTCCGCTTTCGCTTTTCCGCTTGCACACAAATAAAAAGAATATACACAAATGATATGTTCCATTGAGCCAGACAGAAATAACTGGAACCCCAGAAAAAAATAAAGCCACCCAATACAGATTGAGCTTTTCTCTATCTCATAATTGCCTCTGAAAATAATGACATTCTGCTGACACAATTCAGCAAACCAGTCTGCGTTTAATTTATGCCTTTGCTGAGCTTTCCACTTTAGCTTTGCTGAAATGTGTATTTGTGTGCACACAAATGCACATATATGGCCAAACTGTTTTTATTTTTTATATCATTTCCCTTCACAGGGTCAACCATTTAAAGGAGAAAACAGATTTGTTCCTTTCTACGCTCCCATTGTTGGATCAAAGCTGTATCTATACCCCACTTGGAAAAGGCCAGGACAAATCTGCTCGTGTCTGCAGTTTAGAATCAAGGCAGTACGATTTAGCTTGCACAGTGTTTTGTATGAGATTCATGCATTTATTTACGCAAGTATGGGCAAACGGCCTATGGGCAAACTGTGCCCTGTGATGGAACTAATCTGGGTTTTCAGCCACTTACACCAAAAACCTGTCATTACAGTATTTGACTATTCATATATTTTGTATGTTAGATCTAAAAAAAACTTTGGCTTATCGCCCGCAACACTTGGTGTCACCCGTTGGTGGCACTGCATTGGTATGTATGATGTATTACAGACAAATTAATACCTGGCATTTTGTGTCCAGACCAGCCTGTACTACATTATCACTATCAGCGACACCACGTAGAAGCTGTTATTAAGTCAGTGATGTTCAACATGTGGCTCTTTATGTCTTAATTTTAATCATTATTCCCCAGAAAACCTTAAAAGGGGGAAACCTTTAAACCCCTTTTTACCAAGTATCTTTCTCCCATTTTTGCCCTCTTTCAAAAAGTTCTGACACTTTTTGTGCCAATTATTAGTTATTTTTTGACACTCATCCAGTTTTTGTCCTTTCTGTCCTTTCCAAAAAAGCAAACTTTTTCTCAATAAATATTACTTGCTTCCCTTTTTCTCTACATTTTGCCTCTTTTTTGTCATTTTTCCACTATTGTTTGCAACATTTTGCCAATTTAAGCTACCCTTTGCCATTACATACCACCTGATTCATCTTTATTTGGCCATTTTTTGGTCACTCTTGACTGCTTTTGACCCATTTTAGTCACTTTTCACTTTTTTCTTGCCATGTTTTTGCCGCTTTTGGCCACCTGCTACAAATTTCTGCCTCCACACGTTGTTCTATGTTAAAAAAAAATAAAATAAAACAGACCGGACCGGCCCACTTTGGGTGGACCGCCCAATACCCGATACCCAGTACGCCAGATGGCCAGTCCACCCCTGATTACAGCTAATCCTAACGTTACTTGGTATTCTCTTCTCAATATTTGTCCACATTCTCAGATAGAAGTTCTATGTGAGCGCACAAAATATTTTACTTGCTTAACAAAAAATATACATGTGCCTGTAAACAGATTAATTTGAGCGTATTTAAGTTTTATGCAATTACCTAAAGTGTTAAATGGTAGTAATACCAGTACTATTCTTAGCTAATGTGGACCATGTATAGTATTGATGCCTTTCAGGCTCCAGATCGACTGGTTGGTGAGAGCACGTTATTACTTTTTTATTTAAAATTAAAACTAAAAGCTTTTGCCTTGAGTTTATAGATAAAATTTACAATAAAGCTTTAAAAAGAGTATTTACAGCTAGCCAATCAGTTAAATAGGTCAAAAATAAACACACGCGTATCACATCAAATACCGTTAGTTCTAGTTCAAGTTTGGAGTTTTTTGGTTTGTCGTCCTCTAAACGTGTTGACAGATTCATTTCTGTGTGACTATCACAGCTGGCTGTTGGCCCAGCAATGTGTATTATTGAAAATCAAACACGGAGTTGTGGGTTTTTTGTTTTTCATTGGATTTCTTGGTGGTTAATAAGCCATGCTCCGTGTGGTGCCGTGCTAATCTCGCTTAGCAGCTGCTTGGATGCAGGCAAGAAAAAAGGCTCAAGGACTTGGAAAAAAAAAAGAAGTTGTTAAAACAAAGATTAAAAATGCAAACAAAAGGAGCATGCTAAAGCAAATATGTATCAGAGAAAGGTTTTACACTCAACTAATCATCACTAATTTATGATTTAAGTATAAAATTATTATAATCCAAAGGGATGTAATTCATTCCTGTGAAGGGTCACATGTAAAACTTTTCATTAACACTGACAGCCTTATATATGAAGATATATTTGCACAGCATAAATCCAACAATACAAATCAATTTTATTTCTATGCATGTGCATGCAGTGTCATTCTTTCTGAAGGTAACATTATTATTATTATTATTATTATTATTATTATTATTATTATTATTATTATTATTATTATTATTATTATAAACTTTGATGATAAAGTACTTTTCAAAACACACGTTACAAAGTCCTTTCCAAAGACAGCTATACATTAGAAAATAAAAGGTTTTAAAAAACAGAAACATAAAAAGTTACTGAAAGTTCAGGAAGGCTCTCTGATGAATTTATGTTTTAAAAAATTGACCCCAACCCTGACGAACAGTCTGCTCCGTACTGTATCTGTTAAAGCTGTTCAAAAACCATCCATCCTTCCATCCATCCTCAGACCCGCTTGTTCCTGTTTTTCAGGGTCACGGGGGTCTGCCGGTGCCTATCTCCAGCTCACACTGGGCGCTAGGCGGGGGTACACCCTGGACAGGGCGCCAGTCCATCGCAGATTGTTCAAAAAACGACTTTTGAAAATAAAAGGTATTGTTTTTTTGGTTTTTTTTAAATATGAAAAAAAAATAAAAATCGTTAGTATATTAGTACATTTGTAGTGCAACATAGTGAGAGTGTTTTTATGAAGTCTCTTCCACATAATTCATCTCTGCTACAGCAGTCACTAAGTGGGATGCATTCAAATTATCCAGTGTTTAAATTAGGCAACAATGTCATCGTCATAGCGACTTCTGGAACAGCCAATGAGGACTTTCCTTACTGGGGAGTTGGCAACACTGTGGCAACCTTTACTTTGTGGCCATTGATCTGAAATGATTCCTCACTTGTGTTTGCTGTGATGCTTCCACTTTATATCCATTAAAGGGGACATTAAATGTCAAGTAGAGGGCACTACAGCAGTAAAAGGATTAATGGTCCTCGCCTTCACTGGGAGGAGGAAAAAAAAAAAAAATGATAAGTCGCCAAAGTACTATTGTTTTTCAATCAGATGCAAACCATTAGCTTTGTGCAAGCACCGACATTTTCATTGTGGGGAAAAAAAAAAATGAAGGATTAAAACCATATCTTTCTGTCATTTGCGATGTGCGAAAGCTTTCAGCTTAGAAAACAGATGTTTAAGATGTAATGGGTTTTTGATGCCCCAGTGGAGCTCTAATGTACAGCAAATGACAAACAATTGCAGTGTGTTGAAGACGGTTTGTCATGCTGTAAAGCGACGGTAAAGAGACAAGATGGCAACGCAAGAGACTTTTCATTTTTTAGATTTGAAGTTAATTTAGAGCATCATGAAGTTTTAGGCTCTCCGTCGGATTTGTTTGATTTAATAGTCGTCAATATGGTTTCCCATTGGAGCTAAAATATCTGTCAATGTAAACTGTATTTATCATCTTTAAATATGATTCATACAACTATTCACTACTTTATACCCGTGTACGCTGGAACACACAAGTACAGTCCATGGACAACAACGCACAATGAAGTCACAATGAAGTAGTCCCATTTTGTAGAGATTCTGGCAAAAATAGGTCAAAAACTATAGAATTAACAGGTTTCGTAGAAAATCCTGTTGCCGATAATCCTAAAGGGGGGGAGTGGTGGCCTAGTGGTTAAGGACGCTGGGCTTGTAATCAAGTCCCTTAACCCCGAACTGCTCCCCAGGCGCCGCAAAATGGCTGCCCACTGCTCCTCAGGGATGGGTTAAATGCAGAGGACAAATTACATTAATGTAATAACATTACATGGCCAATTACAGGCGAAAGCCCCTATTTAATTAATTTAATAAATGTTGACAATGTATAATTGCGCTTTGAACGTATTTTTATTGAAGGTTGTTTCTGGGCAACCTTAACTCCTGTGAAACCTCCTTATAAAACTCTGTATTCCTTTCTAATGTGGTAATAATAATTACACATATATAAGTATAACGTTAAGAAATGTCTCGGTCTCCTCTTCGGTTTACACGTCCCGCGCCATGTTTTCTCGAAGAGAAGTGGTCATATGACCAGGTACATTACGTCATGTGACCATGTATGTCACATCATATGACCATGAACGTCACCTTCTGTGATGTGCATTTGCGGAAAAAGTGTTTCCATAGCGCTTTTGCGACACTATCTAATCTAAATAACGCAATAAAAACTGGTAATAGAAAAACCTGAATTTTGAAAAAGCACTCAAATATCGCTAAAAGGTTGTTACGCTTTCATGAGGAGGAATTTCAGACATTTGGACAAAAACATTATGGAAACACGTTTTGCGCAAATACACATCACAGAATGGTCACATGACCACTTCTCTCCAAGAAAACATGACGCGATACTTGTGAACAGAAGAGGAGACCAAGACATTTCTTAACGCTAGACTTAAAAATTATTACTGTCACATTAGACGTGAAACAACAAAGGAATACGGAGTGTTATAAGGAGGTTCTGAGTGCAGGATGAGATTTCACGGGAGTTACGAGGCTTCTGCCCAAAGAAGGAAACACGTTCAAAGCGCAATTAAACTTTGTCGACATTTAGAAACATTGCTTTTATTTTGCAAAAATATGTAATGTAAACCCAGCTAATATCATACTCGTACCAAGTTACTGCGAACTGAGGGAGTTTGCTGTAAATACGCTCTACGGTCTAATCAGGTGCATAAGAGAAGGAGTTGTGAGTGCAGAAATAGCAATTTAAAAACAATAAAATTACCTGAACAAACTTGAAAATAAGATTAAATTTAGTTTTAAACTTTCTTCTTTTTCTGCAACTCAGTAGCACATTGATCAAGGACCAGTACCTGGCTTGGTTGTTGGGAACCACTGTTATGTTTCAAAGTTGTAAGGTCACACAGACTGGAGGGAAATAAACAAACTAAAAAGCACTGGACAAAAGAAAAAAAAAAACTTTATTCAAGCTAAGATGAAGGCCAAAAAACAAGATTTCAATTCAATTCAACTGAACTTTATTTATATAACGCAAATTACAACAAAGTCATCTCAGTGCGTCATAGTAAAAAAAAAACCCAACAAGGTCCACGTGAACAAGCGTTTAGTGACAGTGGGAAGAAAAAACTCCTTTTTTTATTAGTAGAAATCTCTTAAAAAGAATTTGGGAAGATTTATCAACGATAGACCAAAAAAGATACAGAAACGTGCATGCACACACACACACACACACACACACACGCACACACACACACACACACACACACACACACACACACACACACACACACACACACACACACCCCCTCAACAAGTAATCACTACCAGGTGAAGGTGATGAGTTTCTAATTACTGTCTGTCTGTGTGTGTGTGTGTGTGTGTGTGTGTGCTGTCAGTGTTAATATTGACAGCATAGTTTGAGTCACAGTCTTTTGACTAAAATGCAATTTAGCTTTAGTTAAAACGTTTTTCATTAGGACTAATTTCAGTTCTATTATAGTTTTAGTCAACATAGATTTAGATTTAGATGACTTTATTAATCCCAAAGGGAAATTCAGTTGTATTATTTAAAGACAATAATAAAAGTCAGTTCATTGACAAAGATGCTCATTTCCACATGAGTTTTTAACCACCATATAAGTTCAGCATCCACAGGGGGAAAAAATACATAAATAATACAAATATATCTGTTACAGATATAGTCGACTAAAATATAAAGCATTTTAAGCTGTTTTTTTTTTTTTTTTTTTAAAGATTCAATTAATATCCATGAACCTGATATACACACAGACAGAATTTATGAGATCAATACATAAAACCACATGATCACATGAGTTCTGATTGGATTTCGTCCCATGTGACAAAATTATAGGATATCAATCAATTAAATATTTTTTTTAATCAGTTATAGTCTAGTTATTGTCACTTAAAAAAAGTGTAGTCGACAAAAACAAAATGAACACTGTTGACTTCCTATAGCTTGACATTTCCATAAGAAAACAACATTTGGAAATAGTGGCCAAAATATGAGCCTATTCACGACATTGGTTGCGTGTGCGTCTGTACTGCTCCAACTGTCACAACAAGCCAACTTCTTTTCCAGTCAGGTGTCACTACAGTCACTGCTTATACAACTATAACACAGCAACGTTATAAATGTTTAATGTACTCTTTGGAATATGTCACTTTGATCTTTGTATAAAGCCAACCTTTTGGTTTTTCTCTTTTTAGCCATTGGCTCATAATTTTTCCATGACTCATGTATTCTACAGACACTATTAAATGCATGAATGGCATTAGGACTGCAGACACAGGCGGGGAAAACATGCCAGAAGCATTAAGCTTCTATAAGCTATTTTATGTGTTTGACATCAGCAAAACCCACAACCACAGACCATCTCATGAGGAGATTTTGTGATGTGCAAACTAAAGTGATTGAAATCATTTCAGTATTCAGAGTGTAAGTCATTCGCTGTGTATTTTTTCTACAAAAAAAAACATCCAACATCTACTGGACGTCCAGATCAGTCTGGTCAGATTAATTCAACGAACGCACACACAATATTAAAAATGTCAAAATTAGATCTAAACATTACAATTCTCTTAAAATGAATGATATTTTATGCTCTCGCAGTGCAAAACTGTTATTAAAATGTATTTTAATGCTGTATTTTGTCATAGTATTTCAGACAATTAATTTGGTCAACGTTTCAAATAATTGACAATGCCTTTAAAAATGATGTGGGTGAAAGGATTCACATTTGTCTATATTCTATGTCAGTAGCTGGGTTTCCATTACAGATGTTTGCAAAATAAAAACGATTTTTCTAAATGTTGACAAAGTATAATTGCGCATTGAAGGTTGTTTTGGGGAGGAGCCTCGCAACTACCGTGAAATCTCATCCCGCAAGACTTTGCTGCAGGAAGAAGGAAGGAAGAACTTCCTTATAACACTCTAATTTCCTAATTTCACATCTAATGTGGCAGTAACGATTTTTTTAAGTATAATGCTAAGAAATGTACCGGTGTCCCCTTCTGTTTATACGTACCATGCCATGTTTACTTTCACAGCGCAAAACAGTTATTAAAATGCAATTATGTGGGTGAAAGGATTCACATTTTGGCTTTATTCTACATCAATAAACCTAAATTGTGCCAATTGTGAATTGCCCATGTGCTGCGATCTCACATATTTATTTGTTGCTTCGGTAGCGCAACGGGTAAGGAAGCGTGTGTGAACGCATAGGATCAGGTGTTTGAATGCAACTTGGGTCATTTTTCTGATTCCGTTCTCTTTGGGCATCGAGAAGACGTGGTAAAAACTTTCACTCTGCACCCTCAATAAACGTCCCCTCGCTGTCAGAAAATCACGTCACTTCAACGTCAGTTTTCTCAGTGGGTAAATAAACAGTGTATCCATGATTTCAAACTGCATTCATTTGAAATATGTTCTGTACAAAGAATAAAGTCACAGCCTTGCTTTAGGAATGAATTGAAATAGGTTAAAACCTAAACTACTGATTGAAAAACAATCATCATAAGCTTATTCCCACTGAGCAAACCAACGGTGAAACAACATTGAAGTGACGTACTGTATTGGTCCCCGGTGAGAAGACGTCTATAACGTTTTTTTGGGACGTCGGAAAAAGTTGCGTTACCGTAGCAACAAATAAATACCGGATTTAGGTTTATTGATGTAGAACAAAGCCAAATGTGATTCATAATTTTTTAACGGTACATTAGTCAATTATTTGAAACGTTTACCAAGATAATTGTCTGAAATACAATGACAAACTACAGCAATAAAATGCCTTTTATTAACTGTGTGAAGCGGCCGGGATGAGGATCAGCACCTCGACCGGTTCTCCATGGAGAAAAAGGTGGTTTCCCCTCCCTGGGTCGGTGGAGAGTCCTGGCCTCAAATGGAGGAGTTCAAGTATCTCGGGGTCTTGTTCACGAGTGAGGGTCGGATGGAGCGTGAGATCGATAGACGGATTGGTGCGGCGTCAGTAGTGATGCGGTTGCTGTATCGTACTGTTGTGGTGAAGAGGGAGCTGAGTCGGGGGGCAAAGCTCTCAATTTACCGATTGATCTACGTTCCTACCCTCCCCTATGGTCATGAGATTTGGGTATTGACCAAAAGGACAAGATCGCGGATACAGGCGGCCGAAATGAGTTTCCTACGCAGGGTGGCTGGATGCATCCTTCGAGATAGGGTGAGAAGCTCAGTCACTCGGGAGGAGCTTGGAGTAGAGTCGCTGCTCCTTCACGTCAAAAGAAGCCAGCTGAGGTGGCTCGGGCATCTGTTTCGGATGCCTCCTGGTCGCCTCCCTCGGGAGGTGTTTCAGGCATGTCCTATTGGGAAGAGGCCTCGTGGAAGGCCCAGGACACGCTGGAGGGACTTTGTCTCTGAGCTGGCCTGATGTCGCCTCGGGGTCCCCCCAGAACGGTTGGAGGAGGTGTGCGTGGATCGGGAGGTCTGGGCATCTCTGCTGAGATTGCTGCCTCCGCAACCCGGCCCCGGATAAAAGGGGGAGAAAATGAATGGATGGATGGATAACTGTTTTTCACTGTAAGAGCGTACAATACCAATAATTTTGAGAGTATTGAAATGTTTTTATGTAATTTGGATGTTTTTGTTGTTGTGTGTCCGAAAGAAATCTTCTCAACGTTGTTTCAACGTCGGCTTGACATTTACGCTTCGTGTCTGGCTTTGCAAGGCTGCATAAATTTCATAATGAGTAAGCAGAAATCACTTCAAACGTTGAACGTCATATCAAGGTCCAGATGTGTCGTGGTCGTGATGTTCAGATGTCAACCTAAGATTTTTATATTAAGCAGTGGTGATTGTGTTTGTATTGGTATTCATTTATTTTCTATAATATTTGACACGGCACTGCTTTTAAAACATACAAACTTCACAAAATGAGGTACAAAGCCTAAATTCATCCGTCCAATTCTTCATAACTCCTCTCTGACCATGAACATTGAATAATATTTGGTAAAACATATTTACTTCCATTAAACAGAATCAGAAAATGTTTAATTTAACTAAAACCCTGAATTTTAAGAACAAAGGATTAGTATGATCAAAGTACCCAGCATGATAAACCAGCCTTTTAACTTATTTCATAAGGTGCATGTCTTTTGTAAAGTGCTTTTATGTGTAACATATAAACCTTATTCTAAGTTGTATTTGTGTTGTGACGGACTATAATGTGATTGTGCCAGACTTAACTTAATACCTTCTCATGAAACACCCTGATGCATTTTAGTGCAGCACTGCAATGTAATGTAGAGGTTTGAACTTCATGTTCATTTACAGGCAGTCACGACCTGAAGACAAAATGAGATTAGGCCTTTTAGAGCATGCAATCACTCAACGGATAGACAGGGATTTGGCTGTCAGTTAATCGCAAAAAGCCACGGTAGCTGCTATAAAGTGATTGAAATTTCTCAACCTCTTGGAATCCTGTGGAGATAGTGGTGTTTACTACGGGGGTGGGGTGACCCCAAAACCACAAACCGCTGGAAAATAGTGATTACTTTATCATTGTTCGCTGCTCCCATCATGGTTCCCTATACCTTTACTGAGTACAAAACAAAAGCTGGAGATTCCATTCCAGGCCAGATTACGTGTGTGTAAATGTGTGTGTGTGAGGTCAGCAGTCAGGTGTCTGGACTTTTTTTAGTGTTTGTCTGGAGAGAAGAGCAACATACAGTAATTTTACAAATGGCTCTGATGTCAAGAAGGCCTTTGTCAGTCTGCTATGATAACTATGAGCAGTTATCTCCTAGTTTATCAAAAAAGTTCAACTAAATTAAAGCGCCTGTGTGGTTTTGAACCAGAATAATGCCACCAATTTAGAGACCTAAGCTGTGTCCGAATAGTCCCTCCTATCTCCTTTCCTATCTACTTTACCTTAAGTTAGGAGACTTCCCAAAGAGGTTCGGGAAAGGTCAACATGTTGTTTTGACAATCACTTCTACTAGGTGACGTAATAATCTGACGGCGGTGAAAGTTAGTGACGTCTGCCGTGTTGAAAAAACTGCAAATTTCTGAAACTGGACTAAAAGCCAATTTATAACACTTTCCGCTGACATAATCTGAAATATCACAAGGTTTGAATGTAAATCAAAGGAAAAGAGGCTTCCAGGCTACGAGGAACAAAAGTGAAACTAAAAGAACGTCACAGTGAGAATGGTTGCTCACACTAACCTTCCACTCAGAAATAAATAAGTATGATTTTATGAAAAAGACCTACATAACGTTGTAGACAACGTACAACCGCACAAAGCATTCCTAGGCTAATTAAATATGTTGAAAGAAACATAATGTGGCTAAAAATGTCACTGATAGCTCTTTCTTAAATGACAAAGTGTCTGTTTTATGCCAGTTATAATATGCTTTACATATCATAAGATATTATCCATCCATCCATCCTCAAACCCGCTAATTCCCGTTTATCAGGGTCGCGGGTGTCTGCCGGTGCCAATTTCTGGCTCTTCATAAGATATTAGTTTTAGATTATTTAAAGTTGTCTAAGGCATATTATTTCATTGGTAACCCACATGATCTGAATCCCTCTTCAGTCTTTGTAAGTTTCTGTGAACACTCGGACAAGTGGGTCCCTTTAAATGTTGTCGGCGCAAAGGAATTGTGGGGAAGTATTATCTGATCTCCTTTGATAAAGGATGCATCAATGTTTACTAGTATAAAGGAAGTTACAAAGAAAGCACTGACCTTTGGAACACTCCTTTTCATGGCCGCCACTTAAACACTTCCAGAGGTTAAGGAAAAGTGGATGGGAAAGGAGATGAGAGGGACCATCCGGACTCACCTCCAGTAGTTTTCTTCTTTATAAAAGCTTTTTAGCCAAAGGTCTGATTCAATACCTTCATAAGCTGCTGCTTGCACCTTTACGATTATTTGGACAAACTCTTTAATCATGCTTCTCCCTGTCGTGGCTAAATGGAAGGCACTGCCATAGTTGAACTTGATTTAACGGTAATACCAAGACGTGTTCTACACTTATAATACATTAATGCTGCCTTTTCCCACATGTTAGATGGCCGTAAAATCCTTTCGTGAGGTGAAGTGGAAAGATGTGTGTTACATACACACATACAGACTAAACCCGACATGACATGTTCTTGCATAAAGAACATAATTAGCCTCTTCTGCAGGGGCTTTTTAAAGGTCTGGAAGTGCTTCAATATGCTTTGTTACACCTCAATAAAGAAAAGAATAGAAAATTTCCACAAATTTGCCTGATTCTCATCCAATTTACTCAATGACCACGTGACAAAAAGAAGAATGCAACACCTGACACCACATTGTCTGTTTTCTAACCATCACATATAACTCAAGAACACTGTGGCCTTATGTTTTTTTTTTTAGATATATTTGTCTACTTCCGAGCCTATTGGAGTTTAAACATGCACAAAAACATTTTCATACTTGCTAAACAGAAAAGCATTATTGTCTCCTAAAAGAGCCAAGACAAAATGTGTTTAAAATGCATTGGGATCAGTGATAATAAAGAATAGAAGAAGGATTACGCAGTCTCATTTGGGTCTCAGTGATAGATTAAGCCCTGGAATTCAAAGACATTGTGTTTTGTTCAAGGGTGGAAGTGACTTTGCCAAGACATTGTGAGATAAGAAGCTAACCGTTATTAGTTTAATGAGAATGATACCCTGCCCAAAGCGATGTGTGCATGTGGCAAGGGAGCATTCTTTTTTTTGCAGTCACTCTTGCACAGTGCTTTGGCTCAGCCACGGTGAGAGAGCAGCAGTCTGATGATTGTTCAGTGGGAAATATGAACCACTCAAGACTCAAGACAAAGTTTTGCTAATTTGACCACTGGCCTTTGCCAGCTTAGTCCAATTTGTGTGTATAAGCTTTATAGTCCTCTGAAAATAAGAATACATTTAAACTAATGTAGATATTGTGACCCTCGTCTGTACAAATGGCTAAAGAGATAGATGAAAAGACTTCAGGTAGTTGCAAAGGATCTTTACTAATGTAGTTAATTCCCCGGCAAAGGGACTGAAATTTGTCTTTAAGGGGTTAAACCGTTGTAATTCATAACTACACTCAGCTGTTTTAGTCACTTCCTTGACCACAGAAATGATCAATTTCAGTCATAATCCATTGTTTCCTTCCTACCGCTGTGTTGCATTGAGTCAAACAAGCGGAGGAAACGTCAGCTCATCCAATGAAGGCGATACAAGTGGCTCCTCAAAATGAAACTGTTTGCGCTGTGCTTCAATTCAACACTGAAAGTAAAGATATTAATTGTGGATAAATCACAATAAAAAACTACTTTTAAAAACCATTTCTGGGGGATGGGTTAATCATTCTTACCCCCCCACCCCCACTGCTCAGAGACGACGATAATTTCAACATCTTTGAAGATCGTTTTCTTCCTTGTCTACTTTAGAGAGTGACAACATTCAAATGTCCATAACGTCTTTGAATATGTTTTGAATTTTATGTGTGTGACAACATTGGCGAGCTTAGAATCCACACTTTCAGAATCTGTAAATAACTCAAAATGTGACCCCAGTGCAGAGGACTCCTTCCAAGGAAACACTGGGATAATAATCCTAAAACGTAACAAAACTATAAAAACAACATAACATCATCATCAGTTGTATATGCATGTCGTGTACTGGTTCAAAACATGTGATTTCAAAGTATAAAGTACTTTGTGGCACATCTATCTTAATGAATCAATGGCCATCAGTACTTCATAAATGTATCAATAATAAAGTATTGCCAACTTTGAAGTCAGTACTGTGATAAAGTGTTGATTCCCTTTATGAACAGATTTCCAATACATTATGAAAGTACTTACACAATTGAGTCTAGACAGCACCAACCGCTGTAACAGAACATTGGTTCTTTTTATCGCCACCTTCACTGCACACCTATAAGGCTAAGAACTATTTGCTTTTAAAGCATTATCCTAACAAGCTAAAGTGGGTTTGGATGCCAGCTAATGTGCCATATGCCTCAGACCATATTGCAGGCAGAGTTAATTAGAATATAGTACCTTTTTATTTTCACAGGGCTGCTGATTGCTCTGAGGAAATGCTACCCTCCATACTTAATTCCATTTATTTCTCTTCTCTACGTGTAAGCATAGTCAAAGTAAGTGTAAAATCTGATTTATCTTACAATTAAAGCAATAATTTTGGGTATGCGTGTACATTTTTAGAGCTATGCAATAAATGTAACAAAGAAAATGTGTGTTTAACAATATTTCAGTCCTGCTTAAAGCCTTAAAAAACACAGAGGCTTTTAGAGAAGAATTGAACAAAGAGCATGAGAGTGCACAGTTAAGAAGGTTTGAAGATGAGTGTTGTCCAAACTGTGCAGTGAAAGGTGGTCAGGTTGACTGTTAAAATCTGTCCAATTTCACTTAATTGCTCAAAAAATATTTGGATTCAAAAATATTGATTGTCTGTGCTAGCAATGTGTTTACATACCATTCCTGGCCACTCGGTGCAGTAGGTAGCACAATAATAATGACCTTCTTATTCATAGATTTATTTATTTTTTGTTTTACTGGGTGAAATGGTATTTTTTATCTAAAGAATAGTCATCACATTATGTATCCAGAAAAAAGAACGGAAAGGTTCAGACATCTGTAGCAGCTGAAATCCTGTAAAAAAAACTCTGACCAATCCAAATGATTCATAACGGATGATTGAGTTCAGAAGAGGCATGATAGCTTTCTGTCTGTCAACCAACACCTATCAACCTGTGTTTTTCCATCCTTCCCAGTGGACAGTCTTCAACAAAGTCATTTCAAATATAGTTAATAGTGTAACTAATTGCATTAGCTTAGCATTTGCATTAGTTATCATTAGCATTAGCGAGCATTATCATTAGCTTAGCAGAGCATAAACCTATCATTAGTATTAGCCTAACAATAGCAAGCATTAGCATTAACATTAACCTAGCATTAGTATTAGTCTAGCAATAGCATTAATCTATTTTAGGCATTAGCCAATGTTAGCATTAGCCTAGCATTAACACTAACCTAGCATTAACCTATCCTAGCCTATCATTAGCTTAGCAGCGCATTAACCTATCATTAGTATTAGCCTAACAATAGCAAGCATTAGTATTGCTGGACTAGCATTACCATTAGTCCAGCAATAGCATTAATCTATCTTTGGCATTAGCCAATGTTAGCATTATCCTAGCATTAACACAAACCTAGCATTAACCTAGCATTTGCTCTAACCTAGCATTAGCATTAAGCTTGCATTAGCACTAACCTACCATTATCATTTCCCTAGCAATGGCATTAGCTAAGCATCAGCATTGACCTAGCAATATAATTAGCCTAGTGTTAACATTTGCCCCAAACACTGGCAATAATCTAGCGCTAGCATTAGCCTAGCGTTAGCACTATCATTAGCCTAGCCTTAGTAATATCATTAACCGAGCATTAACATTAACCTAGCAATAGTAAAAACCTAGCATTAGCTAAGCATTAACCTGGCATTAGCTAAGCATTAACCTTGCATTAGCTAAGCATTAACCTAGCAATAGCATTAACCTAGCATTAGCTAAGCATTAACCTAGCAATAGCATTAACCTGGCATTAACTAAGCATTAATCTTGCATGAGCTAAGCATTAACCTAGCAATAACATTAATCTAGGAATAGCATTAACCTAGCATTAGCTAAGCATTAACCTAGCAATAGCATTAATCTAGCAATAGCATTAACCTAGCATTAGCTAAGCAGTTACAAAGTACAAGCATAAATCTTGGGAACTTTCTGAATGTTTTGATAGTTTGTTTTACAAAATTGGACAAACGGTGTAGGAGGAGTTAGCAATGACTGACAGAAAAAAATGGATAACAACAGTGACGATGCCTTCTCACTAATAAGTAGCTGTTCACATCTAAGTTTATTTAACTAAAAAACAAAAGGACACCTGTTTTAAAATAATATTTAATTATAATTTTTGCATTGAAAGTATTATGGTAATGCCTTTATTGTTTCTACCACTGCTTTATATAAAAGATAAAAATGGTAAACGCACTATGTAAACCAGACATTCAGTTTTGTGGCAGAACTGACCTAATGAAAACATATTTGACATTTGCTCTCCAGTTATGGCTACTTTGAAACCTTGCACATAATAGAAACTGGCCTCTTATTGATATGGTACGGCAGGCCAACGCAGAACACATACAGCTGAGACAAGCTTTTGGGTTTCCTCTTGTCTCAGCAGTTCTATTGCTATTCTTGTTGACTGAGATAAATATAAATACACAAAGAACAATTGGGCAAAAATATATTCAGGACTGCAATATCTCAGATTCTGTCATTTTTGAGTCAAAAATCTGCCATTGTGTGGCTGTGACTCAGACCAGAATGCACCACATACACATGAGAAATGCCCAGTCGTGGGAAATTGCTCACCCAGCAGAAACGCCTGAAAGTTTTCCAGCTTTCGCCTTGTGTGGCCAACTGCACACAGTGTTCCCCTCTGACGTGTGAATTCACCCATCACACAAATTACTTTTCTACAATGCCGGGGAAGTTTTACAAACGTGTAACAACAATAAGACAAAAGTACACAATGAGTCACTGGCCGACCTTGTGTGTGTGTGTTTTAGACGATGGACTCTGAGGGGAATAACGTGTCGGGCTGCACAGGGTGTCTCTTATAAATTCTCCAGCGGCCAGTGAGGAAGAATAAGCAGTGATGATGAGTGGCAGCTTGGCATAACAATATATTCATGTTGTGCATCTATGCGCCTGATCCAGTTACTGTCCATGGTGCTGAACTGAAAAAAACAGGTTAATTTCAGATTTTTCTTGGGCCGGAAAGTGAGAGGATGAAATTAAAAGACGGATTTTCATGTCACCCTTGCAAGAAGTGTTAAAATAGTGTGTTTGTGTGTGTGTGTGTGTGTGTGTGTGTGTGTGTCATCCCTCCATAAATTGAATATTTTTTTGAATATTCAGCAAAAAGACTAGTCATGCAGCTACAATTGCCAATGTAATCCACCAAAAGCAGTTCATGGTTATGTTTTCCAACAAACAATAAGCCACAACACATGGTAATATTAGACTACAGTCCTGTAGCACAGTGGTTCTCAAATGGGGGTACACAATCGATGGCACTATAAGGGGTACTTGAGAGAGAGAGAGAAATTGAAAAATGAATGAAGTTGTGTCAGTCTTGGTTCCACCCCAGGTGTGAGATGACCAGAAATATTAATAATAATAGATTTTATTTATCATAGACACTCAAAGCACTTTACAGAATTAAGGGATTATTCTTTCACTCCACACTTAGTGGTGGTAAGCTACTATTGTTGCTACAGCTGCCCTGGGGCAGACTGACAGAAGCAAGGCTGACATAGTGAACCATCGGTCCCTCCGACCACCACCAACGCTCACTCACACACTACATTCACACTAAGCATAGTGGGTGAAGTGCCTTGCCCAAGGACACAATGACAGATACCACTGGAGTGACTGCCACCCCACTGTGGCACCTGGAATTCTCAGAATTTATATTAAAAAAAAAAAACTATAGACAAAAATCTATTCAGGAGCCAATAAATCTGTGTTTTTCATCCTTGGGGTCACCTGGAGTTTAAATGGGGTTGCCTGAAATTTCTAAACATTTAAATAGATTTTTACATTTTTAAAATTATTATAATGTATTTATTTATCTTAAATTAAAACAACACTCCATCTTTGTGAATCTAGTACAGCTGAAATGAAGAAAAATCAAAAAGGTCAAACATGATCAAAAACTAAACCTAGAAAAAATAAGGTTGGAAACCACTGCACTAAATAAATATAGTTTATTTTCACTTATTTACACAATGAGATTATTTAAAATGTGTGTTATCACTGGTTCATTCATCATTATGCTCTATTGTTGTTTTTAAATAGTTCTCTGAGCAAAATGTTGTAGTCGGACAAAGGGGCGACTTGGATTCAGAAATAAGAGAAAGGGGTACATGATCCAAAAAAAGCTTGTGAACCACTGCTTTAACACACCAAAACATTCTTTTCATTGTACCATGACTCAGCATTAATGTGTTACATATTGGATGAGTTGTTTCCACTCTTATCTCCTGCTTCTCATTCAGGTGTTGCTTATCCACATGTCGTTTTTTGTCTTTGTCTGTGGTTTTGTTGTTTTAGTCAGTTTTTAGTCATTATGAGTGTTTTGTTATTTTTGTATTCTTGTGAATTTGTGTATTATTCTGCCATTTTCTGCATTTATGTTGTCAATTTGTGCAATTTTGGGGGTCACTTTCTGCATTTTCCTGTCATTTTGTGTAATTTTGTTGACCGTTTGTGTGTCTTTTGAGCTGTTCAGGAATGTGTTGTTGTTTTTTTGTTGTTTTTGCAGTGATTTTGTTTGTTTGAGTGGTTGTTGTGCCTTTCTTTGTTGTCATTTTGTGTATTTTTTGTGTGTTTTTGTTTTCTTTGTACAATTTGCTGTTTTGTGTGTTTTCAGAGTTATTTTGTGCATTATGTTGGGCTTTATATTCCCAATTTCTTGAAATACAATTTTTGGGGATTTGTTTTGGGGGCCGCTCATGTGGCCCCCGGGCCGCCAGTTGCCTACTGTATATCTGCTTTAGAGGGGATCCAGATCAACATACTACTTATGGATTAAAAATCTCTAGTCATTGGCAAAATTTCACAAAAACATCTTGTTTTGTCATTGATCGATCTTTCAGTTGGTTCCTCAGTTACTGAATTACATCCAGATTGGATCCGGATTACGTATTTCATCACAATATGTTAAATAAATGTGAGATTCCATTTGCACCAACTCTATCATTGATGGGGATATAAAGTTATTCTAAGTATGAATAATCATGGTACTGTGATCAGGATCACTGATCAATATCTGACAAAGAGGAGATTTGGGTCTTGGAGGAGGTTTGCACTCTGAGTGATCTCGTGTCTTATTAAAACCTCTTGTCTGCTGAACTTTTTACCAAAAACAGAAACAATCATCACAATCTAAATGACATTATTCATTTATTGATTTTTATTCATTGATTTTTATTTTTTTAAACAGCCACCAGAACAATGTTATTCATTCTTAATGTACCCAGTGAAATGTGTGGTTCCTTAGGGACAAAAAGACTAATAACTGCTTAAATGCAAAGTATTTAAAGAGTAACTAAACTCCTGCTTTCTCCTGACCTGCCACTAGGAGGGAAATCCAAAAAATGCCTCAATCATGTGCCGGGGCTTCTGGAACAGTTGAGACACGCCCAGTCTATACTATAAAATCTCCAATGAACAATCTATGCTATGCTAACTAGCTACTCATTTCTCACTCTTCTCTCAATCCAAACTACTCACCACAGATTGTAGAGCCCACATGTGATAGTTTTTATAAAAGGGGCGGGGCTAGGAAGGGGCCCACATTTTCCAACTAAATATACCAAATGTAAACACTTTGACTAAAATGTTGAGACCAGGATCAATAAACAGCACTACTTCATACCCACATATATTTGTATTCAGCAGAAAAAAGTGATTTGGGGTTTTAGTTACTTTAAAAACTCAAACCAAAAATGCTTGAAAAATGATACGTGGCTTGTTTGTCTCTCCTGAGTCGGACTTGTGGGTGTCCATGTGACAGACGCCCCTCGCATTCGCTCTGACAAAACATTAAGAACGGGTGTGCGTGCTGGTGTGGAGAAACATAGTATTAGTAATGAATTATTGATGGGAGGCTTTTAAAGCCTGTGGCGTCACTAGGTATCCATTGTAACCTCTGATGTTGTTTGCAGCTCTTAGCGGGGTGGAGATGCCGTGAGCAGAAACAAGGTCTACAAACTTAGTCACCCTCCCTCCATTACATCAAGGACACTCATCCAAAGCTAATTCTCTCTTTATTTGTCGTCTTTTTCTTAAGCCTTTTCATTTATCTAACCAGATCACAGATGTATGAGGAGGTAACTGGTGATTGCCATAGCCTGGTAGCTGAGAAACATCCTTAGGTATCATAAATACTTTATTCTTTAATGTCTTGCCCATAAGGAAATACAACTGATTTAAAGTCTAATGTAGTTTTAAGAAGGTCTTGTGGTTGACTTTGGATCTAATTGTGAGTGTGCTGATGTAGGAAGAGGAACCTCCTTTCTTACCCCTCCTCTTAAGGAGTGCTTTCTCAGCCAGCCAGTGGGAAGCAGCTCAAACATATCGGAGGATTACCTTGGACTCGCTGCGAGGAAGCCTTAGCCATGTGTGAACTGATGCTGATGACATTCACATGTAGCTGCGATGCCTGAATGGCTGCTCGAAGGGTGTTTGCTGACAAGATTTCTCATGCAACGACACATTTCAGCCCCTCAAAAATCACATCTGGCAGGCACTTCTCTCAGCGGTGCACTTTGTGTGATAAGAGAGCAAAAGAATACAGTTTGATCAAGTGATAAGTGCGTGAGATACACGAAACTGAAATTCCTGTAAGTCTTCTTTTCTCACACTGAATGGGCATCTTGTATCCAGCTGAGTTAAAAGGCTGCTTGTTTTACATATAGGCCACGCGTGTGTGTGTGTGTGTGTGTGTGTGTGTGTGTGTGTGTGTGTGTGTGTGCGTGTGTGTGCGTGTGTGTGCGTGTGTGTGCGTGTGTGTGTGTGTGTGTGTGTGTGTGTGTGTGTGTGTGTGTGTGTGTGTGTGTGTGTGTGTGTGTGTCCACCAGTGAAAGAGACTCTCAGTCACAATAACAAATGACATTATTCACAGTAACTGCAGATGAGAAAAAGGAAAAGCAGACCTTTTTAAAGTCCTTTCTCAGTTGTTAGACCACATGTAAACATCCGCTCAGTGACAGCACTGCATGTGACAACTTGACACCCGTGAATGCTGCATGTTTTAAAACATCTCTCCACTTTCTACTTTGAATTAAAAATGGAAGAGCTTGAGAGCCACAAGGAACATTAGCTGTGTTTCCATTAACCCTGGAAATGCGCAAAATCTAAATAGCGCAATAAAAACTGGTAATGGAAACACCAAAATTTCAAAAAAAAAAAAAACAACCACTCAAAGATAGCTAAAAAGGTTTCATGCTTTCATGAGGAGGAATTTCAGACATTTCAATATTAAAATATGTCGTAGTAGAAAGGAAACACCTTTTTCCGCAAACACAGAACGTAACGTATGGTCACATGACCACTTCTCTCCGAGAAAACATGGTGCGGTACGTGTAGACCAGTGGTTCCCAAACTTTTCACAGTCACGTACCCCTTCAGACATTTAACCTGAAGCCATGTACCCCCTACTCCTGCACACTTAACTAACATAATAATAATGTAATGTCATAGACAATGTAGCTCTAAAGTGAATTTTATCTATCCTGTTGAGGAATGATATATAATAATAATAATAACTAGAATATTTGCATTTCCTGATGAAAATGCAAGTGAGGATGAAGGTGCTGGCCCTCGTCGCACTGCATTAGCTTATCATTTGCATTAGCATTATCTAGCATTAGCCTAGCAATAGCAATAACCTAGAAATAGCATTAACCTAGCATCAACATCAATAGCATTAGCGCAGCATTAACATTAGCCCAGTGTTGTGCTAGTTTCTGAAAAAACCTAACTAGTTACCGTTACTAGTTAGTTCATTCACAAAGTAACTCAGTTATTATTTTGATTACTTACACCAAAAAGTAATGCCTTACTAGAAAAAGTAACTTTTGAGTTACTTAGAATTAAAGAATGTATTATTTCTTGGGTCATCTGTGTCCGTCAGTGCTGTATCAGAAAATAATCCACTGTTGATCAACTGTGTGGTGGAGGAATAGTGGTTAATGAAGCTGGCTTATAATCAGAGGGTCAGTGGTTTGAATCCCTCCTACCCGTCTGATAAATGAAATATTATTGTATCCAACCCTACAGTTTATGATCATTTACATTAACAGAACTAAACTCTGATCAGTAATACAGTCTTTACAAACACTAAGTATTCTTTCAATACCAGTTTATTTACCTGAGACCAGCAGAAACTGAAAATGTTACAATAAATTGTGAAAAAAATAACACAAAACAACCTGAATATTATTCAGAATCAAAAATAAAGTGGCTTCAGCATCATAAAAACAGTTGTGTTTAGCCTTAGAATGTTCCCTTACAGCTTAAGTACAAAAACTAGCAACAATGTACATTATAAACACAAAAAAACATCTAAAATAAATAAATGAAAGCAATCTGAATTAACATTTGTAATACATTTTGACCAACTCTGCTTTACAAAAACTGCTATAAAACAACCATAAATGATGTGCATATAAAGCACAAAACAGCTGCTCAAAAATTAAAACAGCAATTTTTCAACCTTAGCACAGTAATGCTGTGCGTATTCTGTAATAAGTGCACATTCTGCTGTTAAAAATGCTCATAAAAATAAATATATAAAAACAAATTCACAGCATTTTTCTCAGCTACACAATGCAAAACGTATCAGGCTAACGAGCTGCTGTTAGCGGTGACTCCACAGCAGAAACAGGCTGCATATTTACATCATACCATGCAATAGCTTTGCTGATCTGTCCCTGGATAAGAGTCAAAGTCTGTTAAAATCCAGCCGCTGTTGTTTCGGTGCAGAGCATCACGTCCACTAACGCAGCGTTAGCTTAGCTTCACCGATATGTGTATCTTTTGGAGACAGATGAGTAAACTAATACGCGTATTTCCACTCTGAGAAACTGGTCCTGCTCTCTCATTGACTCGCCATGATTGGTGCACGCGATGTAAACAGACACACGCCGTCAATGCTTCTTCTTCTTCTGTTTTACGGAGGATGGCACGGCATCCCGCAAAAATATGTGGCGCCACTGTAAACAGGAAGTGCACTGCAGCTAGAAAAGTAACGGACAAACGCACCATATAGTAATGGTACTGCGTTATTTCTTCAAAAAAATATTGCGTTAGAGTACTAGTTACTGTCAAAAGCAACATCGGAGCGTTACCGCCCAAAACTGCATTAGCCTAGCATTAATAATAACCTAATATTAGCTTTAACGTAGCATTATCATTAGCTTAGCAAAAGCATTTATCTAGCATTAACCAAGCAAGAGCAATAACATTAACCGAGCATTAACATAGCAATAGATTTAGCCAAGCATTATCATTAACATTAGCCTAGCATTAGCATTGATCTATCATTAGCTTTAACCTAGAAAAGCTTTAACCTAGCATTAGCCTAACAATAGCATTAATCTAGCATTAGTGTTAATCTAACATTAGCCTAGCAATAACAATAACCTGGCATTAGCATTAGCATTCACGTACCATCATGACAATTTGCGTACCCCTGGGGGTATCCGTACCCAACTTAGGGATCCTAGGATGTAAACAGAAGAGGATACCTAGATATTTCTTAGCATTATAAAATAATAGTTGTGATTTATTTGTAATTGGAAAAAATGCCGGTCACAGTGATTGTAATTGAAATGTAATTGAACATGGGTAATTGAAAATGTATTTGTAACTGAAAAATGTCATTGACTCCAACCCTGATCTTAACATTTTTTAAAAAATGACTTCTGTGTAACCCTTGTGTAGGTGTCAGTTATAGATAAAATTATGTCATAAAAAGTAACAGTTTGTGATTTAAATATGTGAAGTAATTGAAACAAGACTCAAAAATACTGTAAATGAAGCTAAATCACACTATTGTCTATCGTCGAGCATCCATTGGGAGATTTCCACACTCAAGTACAAACAAGATGAACAATTCTGCCTCTGACAAAAACATCATTCTCCACCTTAACAACTGCTGCTGCAGCAAACGTAACGATTCACAACCGCTTCCTCTCACACTCGGACTGACTCTCTCATGTTAACTGATATGTCGCAGAAATCCTTCCAATTTGCTGTCCTCCCACAGACATGAGCTAATCAATGTGCATCTCGGCCGGGGATTTCAAGGGAGCAATCATTCACCGCCTGAAACACAATGTGACTTTACTTCCACAACACTGGAAATGACTGGAAGGTGCTAAATACACAGAATAAAACATCATAAATTAGTGTTTTGCTCACATTTGAAACTTGTTTTTGGCAACTTTTTACTTTTACTCTTTACTTTTTAAAACAAATATCTGTACTTTCTACTACTTACATTTTAAAAATGAGCACGTTACTTTTAAGATTTTTGAAGATGACGTCACGACGTAAAAAAACACAAAATGTTGGTAGTTTAATCTTTTTTCTGTTACGCAGGTCCCTCAGTTTTATAGTTAACATTTTCAAGTTTTTAAACATGTTAAACTCAGGCTTTAATTGAGCTTTTTTTTTTTTTTTTAATGAGTGCTAATTCTCCAGATGTTCATAAAAGGTAACAGATTTAATTTATTTCCATTTACCAGTTTTCTACAAGTTCTTAAAAATGTTAAACTCAAAGCTGCTCATGGGTTTTCCTGAGCATTGGTACTTTTTTTTCTTACACATTTTATTTATAAATTGTAATCATTATGAGTGCTAAATTCTCCAGATGTTCAATTGTTACAGATGTTAACTTGTTTCCATGTACCAGTATTCTACAAGTTATATATATATATATATATATATGGGACATTTGTTTTACTTTTTCTTTTTTTTAAACTTATTTATTAGCATGTACTTTGTAGTACGGGGGTAACTTCATTACTTTAACTTTTACCAGAGTCATTTTTTATATGGATACTATTACTTGAGTATCTTCTCCTCTCAGAACCAAGCACTCCATCTCATCAAAACTCACCTTTTTAAATTATAGCTATTAACTGATGATTGTTACTTATTTTCTGTATTTACCTTTGGGGTTGTTAGTTTCTTTTTGTACTTGTGTGTAATTGTTTTAACTGTAAAGTGTCTTTGAGGTTTCTTTTTTTTTTAAAAGCTCCTATAAATAAAATGAATTATTATTATTATTATTATTATTATTATTATTATTATTATTATTATTATTATTATTATTATTATTATTTTTAGTTCTTTTGCCACCTCTGAGAGAGATAGTGTTTGTGGAGACAGTGCCACCAGGCTTTTAAGGGTAGTACTGCAGTTTACAGCTTTCTCTGTCTCTATGCTTTTGCATTTTATTATAGTGATGGATATATAATATCAAGAGATTATTATTATTTTTTTTAATTCCAAATGCATCTGCGCGCGCCATAGAACTGCAGGTGAGAGGGTGAAATCTATACGCAGATAATTAAGGAGATAAAAATGTGGTATTTTCACTATAAGTGAAGGAATTGTCCTTCACCTCCATCATTATAATATGAATCTGATTATCCCGTTACACTCGGTTCGGACACCGGGTACAGACGCACACAGTCAGTGTGTGTGTGTGCGTGTGTGTGTGTGTGTGTGTGTGCGTGTGTGTGTGTGTGTGTGTGAGTTAGGGAGGCTGAGGAACGCATCGAGACTCCGCGCCTGCACCGTGGAGCTGGTGCGTGCGTGGGAGCTGCATGTTCTCTCTCTCTCTCTCTCTCTCTCTCTCTCTCAGTCTCTCTCTCTCTCTCAGTCCTCTCTCTCTCTCTCTCTCTCTCTCTCTCTCCTCTCTCTCTCTCTCTCTCTCTCTCCTCTCTCTCTCCTCTCTCTCCTCTCTCTCTCTCTCTCTCTCCTCTCTCTCTCCGTGCGCTCACGAGGAGGTCCCGTTCACATCAGCTGGATCCGGTCGTGCATGTGCGCCACTGTGGGTTTTTATTTTGTGGTTCTCCTCAGCAGACTGCTTTAGGACCGTGTGTGAGAACCGGGATTGAAGGAAGAAGGACAGACGGTTCTTTTACTCAACATTTTAAAGCTGATTATTTTTCCAAGGCGATGGACTTGAGATCGTGCGTGTTGTTGTGAGGGAGTTGCCGTCTGGACAGAAATGCGAAAGGATGCTCGGACGCAGTGAAGGCTACAGCAGGTGAGCACGGATCCGTGCGTTTGTCACTGCGGGTAATTGTGCGCACGTTTTTTCATTTATTTAAATGAGGTTTTATCTCTGTTGTGGCTGACTTTGAAAAAAGCCGTTCCTCAGTTTTGGCTGCTTTTGCTGTGCGTCACGGGCACCCACATGATAATAACCCAAGGCGAGCCCTGTGGGTGCTGCTGGTGTGGGTAGAAGGACCTGCGATGGGACAGAGAGGGTGGTGGTGGGGGTGGTGGACTCCTCTGTAGGTATCTGAAATATATCAGTGCACATTTTGATGGTTTTAACTCCTCTCTGACTCTTTTCGTCCGTCTGAGAGGACCAAAGGCTTAGAGCATTAATCAAATTAATTGTCCCTTGAATGTGTGTGTGTGTGTGTGCGTGTGTGTGTGTGTGTGTGTGTGTGTGTGTGTGTGTGTGTGTGTGTGTGTGTGTGTGTGTGTGTGTGTGATGTTGATTTGCAAAAATGTTATCTTAATCTAGCCTTCATTTGACCACGCACAGCTTCTGCTGAGATAACATTAATCACTGTGAGGCTGTGGGATGCCATTTTATTCATCTGCAAAAGATGGCTATCTGTTAAATAGGCAGCAAGATTTTTTTATTTATTTTTTTCTTAAAAAAAAAAAAGCTTCTGCAGAAATTTCCCAGTTCATCCTGTTTATGACTTGAACTGTTATGAGAGTCTAAAAGTAGCCTGGATGATTTCACACAAACACTGGGTCTTGTGTGTCTTTAGGTGACACACAGTCTCTGTTTATCAAGAGGGAGGAGGGAAGGGGGGGGGGGGGGGGGGTCTAATTTCCTTTTTCCGTTATTTGTTATTGTGTCTATGTATAATGTATATCATGCACACCAAAAGTGTTGCGGCACGGTATGAGGAGGCTGTGTGATTGTACGCCTGCAGACATTCATAAAGTGCTGTAGCTCTATTGGTTATAAATAGCCGGAGGGAGCGGACAGAGCCAGATAGAACAGCAGCAGCATCAGCATCAGCATCAGCAGCAGCAGCAGCAGCTCTCTGTGCTGTGCTGAACCCTAGATGACTGATTGCTGATACGCTTTGGGATATCAAACACAGATGCAGTCAAGGGTGTGGCACTATAGAAGAGGGTGCAAGTTTTTATAGGTGCACCAAACTCCATCCACCTTCACTGGTTTCCTCCTCCCTCTGTTGCGTTTTTCTGCTGGAAAAGTCCATTTTTAAAAATATATATGTATATTTTCCAGGTGTGTCTCCATGACTTCTCTGATGTGATTGTGATTTAGCAGATGTTGGTCACCTACAGCTCCTTTTTTCACCTTTTTGCCCCGCATGCATGGATACACATGTGCATTTCCATTTTATTCCTAACATCCCACATTATTATAACGCTGCTGTTGACATACTCTATTGCAGACATAGGCAACTGTCGGCCCGGGGGCCACATGTGGCCTTCAGTCTAATTTTGTGCGGCCCCCAAAACAAATCGTCAAAAATAGTAATTCAAGAAGTTGGAATGAATTCAGGGCGCACGGTGGATTAGTGATCAGCACGTCTGCCTCACAGCAAGAAGGGTTCAAGCCCTGGGGTGGACACTTGGGTCCTTTCTGTGTGGAGTTTGCATGTTCTCCCCCTGCTGCGTGGGTTTCATTTGAGTGAATGGGAGTGTGAGTGGTTGTCTGTGTGTTTCCCTGCGAAGGACTGGCGCCCTGTTCATGGTGTACCTCCGCCTCACGCCCAGTGTGAGGCAGAGATAGGCACCGGCAGACCCCCGCGACCCTGAAATAGCACAAAGCGGGTGTGAAAATGGATGGATGGATGGAATTAAGATAAAGTCTCACATAATACACAAAATAACTCATAAAACACACAAATCAACTGCAATTTGCACAAAGTACACAAAAACACTGAAAAAATTCCTAGAATACTCAAAATGACAACAAAGACAGACACAACAACCACCTAAACAAACATAATGACTATGAAAACACACAAAACACATTACAGAATAGCTCCAAAGACATACAAAAATACAGAATGTTACCCCAAAAACACACAAATCGACAACATAAATGCAGAAAAGGACGGGAAAATACACAAAATACAACAAGAACAAAAACACACTGACTGCAAAAACACACAAAATGACTAAAAACTGACAAAGACAAAAAAAGACAAAACCCTTCCCCCCTGTATTAATGCCCAGATGAATCATTATTCTAATGCTGACATAAATGTTGATGTTGTGGCCCTCGGATCAGATACAATCATATTTTTGTGGCCCCCGCTGGCTGTGATAGAGTTGCCTATACCTGCGCTATTGAATTATAACAACTTGATCAATGCTTGCAATAAGCTCAACCTGTACATAGCAACAGATATGATACAGAAGACCCAGGGATAGCGTACATTATGCTCCTTTAATGGCATTATATTTCAGTGAAGCATGGTTATATCCCAACACGTCAGTAATTTAATCACATGTAGGTTGAATGGAAAAGCAAACCGATGACATGTGACTGGGAGAGTGCACGTGATAAATCATTCATGGAAGATTTCAGCTGCACCGTAGGTCTGACAGCAGACTGAGTGGGTGGGTGACTGCGGTCAGGACGGCGGTGTTAGCGTTAGCACATGATGACAGATCACAGGCTTCTAATGACACACAAAATGACCAATAGTGTAAGGAAGCGGCCTCCTCCCGGCACGTACGACACCTCCGCTTGTATCCTGGAGACGCTCATCATGGGTGTAAGATGACAACTTGTGCATTGACAAGGTGTTTATTAGCTCCCAGATGTGCCGCCGTGAAGCCTGCATAACACTATGATGACACAGAGAGGGGGGGGGGGGGGGTTTCACATGGGATGGCAATTATGTTGTTTTTACAACGGGACCCACGCTGTCGTTCTATCTTAAAGCCTCCGTCTTGATAATGCCACCCCAGGCTGGAGAGCATGTTTAGAAAAAGGGCCTGCGGAGGATCACGGAAGCAGTGATGATGACGGAGAAGGATTGTGTTCACAAGTCTCTGCGTTAACGTCGGTTAAAACATGTGTAGCGTTGCATTAAACAGAGATGTAAAGAGTACTGATTTATTCTACAACTACTGTTACTTCATTGACATTGTACTAAAGTACAAGTACAAGTAAGTCATACATAAAATACTCAAGTATAAGTAAAAAGTAGCTCAATTTAACAGTACTCAAAGTAAAATATATTAGTCACTTTCACCCCTCACGTTTATTTATGTTAATAAATCTTGCCACAGTTCCCTTGCATACAGTAAACATCTCATGTAGAAATTTAAAAAAGGAAAAGATGAAATCTACCACAATTAATTAATGTATTTTCCACAAATGCATCTGTACAAAATACAAAAGTTTGTCAATGTGTAAAATTATTTAAAAAAAAAACAGAAAACAAAAAAAAAAAATCATAATAATTCAAAATAAATGAATAATCAGGCTCTAAGCATCGATACATTTATGAACTCTAAAACTGAGAAAATTACCTTCATTTAACACTGTGGATTACGTTTAATCTGATTGGTCGGCTATGATGTGATGCATTTAATTGTTGTCTGGTCATTTAATTTTTTGTAGTGTCACAATGTCTGTTGATCATTTTAAAACTAAAAAACAATAATTTACTCCATAACTGTTGGGTGTAAGAAATGTAATAAATTACTTTACTTCTTTTAAAACATACTTAAGTCCAAGTAAAATTACTGATTTAGAAATATACTCAAGTACCCATAAAGGAAACTCAATTACAGTAACTTTTTAGCTCAGGTATTGAAGTTATCACGTCTATTGGCGGCAGCAGTCATTTCAGGATGAAACGTGGCAGAAACAGTTTGAAACTGCTTTCAACATTGTCATTTCTTTGACTTCTCCTGAGTGCGTCTTACATTGAGCTTTTACCTCAAATCAGTCGTTTTTAATTCTTGTTAGACTTGTTGTTTCCTCTCCACTTTGGCTAGTGATGGACCTCATTGGTTTCTCTGTATCTTGGATGCTCAACATCAAGAGGCTGACGTTGTGGCCATGACACACGCAATTGTTTAAATGTCATCCTCGTTTGTCCTGGCTAGCTTAATGCTACAGTATATATTAGCTATGCAAACCATGCACTTAATAAAAGCTGTTACCGGTTGGTCCTTTGTTAACCCTAGAAATCAAAGAGAGATCTATCATTAATGCAGCAATATTTCCGACTAGGGCTGGGTGATATGGACCAAAAGTCATAATTCAATATTTTTTCTCAATAAAGTCATACCAGAAAGACAATTTTGGGTTAATTTTGCAGATGAAAAATGCCACACAGGCACATTTATTAACAGACAGCTGCACAACATGTGCAACATTTGGCTTTTTGTCCTCTCTGGGACAGCATGTGTGAGTGAGTTCTGTAGTGTGACTTGTTTAGGGGAATGTTTGCATTAGAACACACTCAGAAATCTATCAAACTGTGCTTTTCATGCTGCGCTAGAAAAGCATTGAAAGCAGCGATTCCTAAAATGAGTATTTTACGAGCAAAAATATCTTAAATAAGCTATAAAATATATTTTCCAAAATGTGGAAAAATTGTAAAGAAGAACACTGTTTGACTGTACTCTATGAATAATATTACATATTTGTATGATGTGATTGGTACTCTGTGATTGTATAAATAAAAACAAGAAATAGATAAATCTCGATATAGGCAATTTTGTCGTTTTCCATATCGCCAAAATAGAAAACTAGATATATCTTGAATCTTGATTTATTGCCCAGCTCTATTTCCAACTGTTGCGAAATCAAAATAAAAAATAACCTGGATAGTCTGGAAACTTTATGGTTGTTATGATAACAAATGTTTTTATTAATTATTTCCCTAGAGTGGATGGCTAGGCTTTGTTCTACATCACATATATATTCTTTAGAATATTATCATTACAGTAGATGATAATACTCAAAACTTTATGTAAAGAACCAATAATAAAGAAGCTTCAAGCAACAATTATGAAATGTTCCCAGAAGATAAACATGAAATAAGCTCTGAAAACTCCCACAGTTTCTGGGTTCTTGAAGACACCAAAGCTAAGTTGAGATAAATAGTTTTGTATAGTCATTTTCTACAAGTTCATGTAAATATGTTTTTCTTAAACTAGTGTATTAGTGCCTGGTGGGCATTGTTGGTACTGCAAGTATATATCTTTTATTTAAATTTAAATTAAGTTTGGAATAAAAAAAAAATAAAGTACTAATTTTTAATCTTAAATAGGCTTTCTTAAATTTGTTCAGTTTTAGGCTATCACTACCAATCATCTTTAAATATAGATATGTTAGGAATGAATCACACTTTTTTCTTCTTTCAAATAAATACTTAAAGCTGCACTACCTGATTCTTGAACCATGACAGAGGGGCATGGCTGAATTTGAACCGTAAATCCCGCCCCCCACCTTGATAATCCCTCCCAGTCTCCTCCTCTCACGGAAGTGCACGAAATCGCGCACGAGAGCTGAACGTGTACTACCGGTAAAACACGTCACCGCGTAAAAGGATGCACAGAAAATATAGGAAAATGGAGCGTCAGATGACCTGTATAGGAGGAAAACAGACACTTGTGCATCCAAAGTTAAACCAAGACTGAAAACAAGTTTGCACCGTGCACGCGCTTCACTATATACCACGGCAGCCAATGAGGAGGCTCCTTCGTGGGCTCTGCTCGCCCCTCCTTTTTATAAATCCTGTTATTGGAGCTGGAGGGGGTGACCGCCAAGACTTTGTCTTCCGGGATTTTAATAACTAAAATACTTAATTATAAAGCACAGACAGCATGCAGACCTACAATTTTTTCAGAAATGATTACTTTTACGATATACTACAAGAATCTTTTTTTTTAATTAAAGAAAATAAATTGAGTTCCCCAGCTTTAAAATGATGTATTTATCATTATCTTTGCATGGAACGCAGTACTTCCACATTCATTTGTAAAGTGTTTGGAGAAGGCGTGTTTTATACGTAATTGTCAAACATCCCTGTGGCGCAGAATGTTAAGGGTCAAGTGTTGGGAAGCTCCTGTTAGTCAGTCCTTTGAAACGCTGTGGAGTAGATGTTTATTATTCACTGTCTATGGGGGCTAATGAGTGCTTATTCTGGCACTGCTGTTGCCAGGAAGACTTTAAACACTTTGATGATTGTGTGAATGTCACTCTGCTTAGATGCTCGTGGGTTGTAAATTCTATCGATCAAATAAGTCTGCTGATGGCTCGGAGGCGGGGCTGGAGTGGGACTCACTCAAGATGTTTTCACCAGACCACGATGCAGTGCGCTCTAATTAGTAGCTTATGGCCAAAGAGATCCTACACTTCTATTACTGCGATTGTATTTCAGGTGCATTAGATACTTAAAGGTGTAGTTTTTTTTTTTTTTTTTCTTTCCAACGTCCCCTTCCCCGTCCAGCTGTAGACAATAGCTTTTATTTTTCCATTAGACATTTGGACATGCATTTCCAACTAGAAACTAAATAAATTGCGATTGCAGAAATTACTATTATTATTGTGCATCTGTTCAAACAAACACATCTTTTTTTCTGCTGGAACAACAGCACACACACACACACACACACACACACACACTTGAATGAAGCCTTTCCCATGAGTAGGGACCTGATTCCTGTGTTTTTGTCCCACCTCTCTGATGTAATGGCTGTTAATATACCCTGTAGAAGTTAAGGGTAAGCAAAGTTCAGTGTTTAGGTGCCAAACAAGCACTCTTGAATCAAAAATATTTTCATTTGTCTCATGTGTAGACCAAGCATCTAGATTGCAGTAGAGATCTCATGAACACCCAATACAGTAGCTTCAGGTATCCTGTGTATCTCCGTATGCCACAGGGTTCAGGGTGGTAACATGCACCCTCATTCACAATAAGATAGGTAGACCTTAACAATGATAAGGTATCTGTTTACAAATGTACACCCTGAGTAATTACAATAAAAAAAACATTATTTTTGTTAGTCACACAGGCTGTTTACAAGAGAGCTTTAATTCCCCTTTAATTCAGAATAAAAATGTAAGACTTAAAATCACCTTGTAAACACCTAATTCTGAATGAAAATGGCCTTTCCGAATAAACTTAAATCTGAATTAAGTGGCTGGTTTATTCTGATATTAATTCTGAATTGAATAATTCCTCGATTTTGAATCAATTTCATTGAAATTTTGCAAAATCGATTCATAGGTGCTGGATATATATATATATATATATATATATTACCCTAACCCCAGTAGTCTCACACTACAGAGTGGTGTTTGCAAATCCAACTACTGTGCCCGCAACGCCAAACATGGCAGACGAAGCTCCGCTGGGTAAGGCGCCCCAACTTAAGTCAGAAGTTTGGAACCATCTTATCGATATCCAAGTGAAATTTATAAATCAATACTGAATCGAAATTCAATCGTGATTAATCGTTTCAAAACCTCATTAATCAAAATCGCTTCAGGAAATTGGCCATGATACCCAGCTCTAATCTTGTATACGTTCATTCTGCTTTAAATTAATTCCGGTCGTTCTGCACATGCTCGTCCTGTCGCGATGACACGCTGGTGTCGACATAATCCAAGATGGTTGCCCAGACTTGAGCCTTAGAAGATATTGATATAATGAAAAGAGTGGATAAAGGGAAGCAAAAACAAGTGGACATTTGCGGACATATTACACACATGGACATTGGCAAATTAAACAGAATTCATTGGGGGACATGAAGCCCTGCACCAGACCACATAGCTTCAGAAATGACGTGCGGGTGGTCCGAAAATTCTCCTTCCGCTCAACATCCTGTAGAGCAGAGGTAGAGCAGTAAACGTTGGCTTTGATTGGTCATCTGCCTCCCTTCTCCTCTAATCTACCTCCTTCTCCTCCTCAGCTGACCAAAGTGAAACAGTATGTTATTGTTGAGCTACTGCTTCAAAACTATAATCAAAATTCAAGTGAAAATAGTACTTAATATGTGGTCTTCTTTGTTGTATCCGAAAGTAGAAGGTTTGTTGTGGGTTTTTTCTGATAGACGTGATAGGTCACAGTAAGTCATTGAGGATTTAACAAACAAATATATTTAGAGTCAGAGACATTGTGCAGGGTGTGATTGCTTGAAGGAAGATGGAAGCAAGCTATGATCACAATGAGCTAAAGCTGCACATTAACGTCTCAGGATAAAAGTTTTCTACTCGTGGAAGAAAAGTAGGAAGTAAATGCTAAGCATTCCCACTAAATGTATAATTATAAAAAAAAGAAAAATCGTAGCAACATCTAAAATTGTGTCTTTGAGTTAAACATTGACAGATATAGCAGTTTACAGTAAAAACATAAAACATAATATTACATTAAAAGTAAAAGTGTTAGCATTTTACAAATTACATAGCAGCATTGACACTAAGCAGCGTAACATATTTGATATTTGAACGATGTAGATCGGTTAAAAATTGACAGAGTAGTAGCAGGTCAAAATATGGTCGGAATATACAATTACTAATTCCGTGTAAACATGAAGCAGAATACTTTGATTCCGATTTAAAAAAAAAGAAAAACATCATGTAACCGTGGCTACAGTTTTCCCTTTTTTGAAATGTTGACAAATAAATATAAAGAAACTATTCTCCCTGATATTTTGATGAAAAAAGTTCTCACAGAATTCAAATATTTTAACGTGTTTTGTACCCATTGTGTAATGCTTATTCATCTAGTGACAGTGTGCTATCATGTGATTCAATACAACTGTTATAGAGCGACACAGGCTTTTAGCGCTCTAAAAGCTGGGGCTGTCTCTCCATCACTCTGCTGCTTTTCCTCCATCTCCTTCTCTCAGTAAACACTCCCACATAAGCCGTGAGTCTGTCTCTCTCCTCCATCCAGGCTTATGCCTCACTCTGAATCCCCCCCCCCCCCCCCCCCCCCCCAAACCACCCCATCAAAATGTAGCGAGACGGGTTAGAGAGAAAAGAGTGACAAACAAGTGATAATACCGCTGCGAGAGAAGAGCGTGAGTGCAGGGGAGGAAACAAAAGGTCGGATTTCAGGTTATCGACCAGCAGCCTGCGTGGCATGGAGAGATGTTGGCGAGACATGAAGAGGCAGCAATAAACTTGCCCTGTACCCCAGGACGTGAACCAGGGTGTTAAACTGTGTTTGCACACACACCGTTTCACAGAGGTTACACTCCAAAAACTGACATTGAGTTGAAAAGGATCAGATTTATGAGGGATGTACAGGGTATCCTGAACTATTTATGGTTAAGATGTCCTATAGATAAAAAAAATATGAAAGTCAGAGGGGAAATTTGCAAAAAAACAATTATTAAAATATGTTTAATATCAAGCTTTTCCACATTTTACCATTTAATAAAATATAAATAAAAAGCCCACACCATGAATATTAAAACCTCAATTTTCATTGATTAGGAAGCCTAACAAGGTAATTAGTAGATGAGAAACAAATTAGATGATAGATCATTGTTTTTAGTGTATTTTACAGCTGATTTAGGACCCATTATTATAAGAGATGCTAACAGAAAGCTAACACAAGAGGAAGGTTAACTTTTAATTCAGGCTCAGTAATTGTGATTAATTGTAATTGAGAAACATAATTGTAATTAGCTTTCTGAGAATAAAACATCATTTTAATTGAATTGTAATTGGAAAAATTGCAGGTCATTGTAATCGTAATTGAACATGGATAATTGAGAATGTAATTGTAACCCTAATATGTAATTGACCCCAACCCTGCTGGTGATGTTACATCCTTCAACACGCTGCTGTCCATCAGTACATTTTATTATTTCAGCTAAAAGAGCAAAACATAAGTCGTGATTTTGACAGAAACTGATTGTTTATGTAGACCAGTTTTAACCAGGGTTGGGGTCAATTACATTTTTCAATTACAATTACATTTTCAATTACCCATGTTCAACTACAATTTAGTTATGATTACGATAACCGGCATTTATTCCAATTACAAATAAATCGCAATTATTTTTTTCCCCCTGAAACTCAATTACAATTACATTCTCAATTACTAAAGTTAAAATTTATTTAATCACAATTACTGAGCCCGAAATAAACAACCCCATAAACATTTGTATGCTTTATGATTGGCTTATCTCAGAAAAAATAAAATGAATAAATAAATCTATTTTTATGCGTTGGCACTGACAGTTTTATAGAATTTCCATGACAATTACAAATGCAAAGTCAATTATCTGAACTTAATTACAATTTAACTGATTACAACAGCAACAGATTTTTTCAAATACAATTACAATTATAATTGTCATCATTGTAATTAATTATCATTTACGCGATTGCATTTATAATTGACCCCAACCCTGGTTTTGACCCTTAATTAGTATTTAGTGTGATATAAATAGTAGGTATGAGCTGTAACAGTAAAGCTGAGTAAGGCACTGTGTAACAGGCCAGATGTTGGTAAAGGGGGAGGAGGGGCAGGGGGGGTGGGACTGATGAAAGAGCCAAGCGCCGATCAAAAGCGAGAAAATGAAATGGCGTTTGACCTTGTTGGAGACAGCCGTGTGACAGAAGTGCAAAGTAGTTTGGGACCTGCGGCAAAGCGCGGGGATCGGAAAGGGATCAGGGGGTGTTTAAGCAGGTGGCTTAACCTCCACTTTATAGCTGCGCTTCTCAAACAATGGCCCGTGGCCCACGTTCAGCCCATTATGAACTCACATGTGGCCCTGAAAAGAAACTACTAATAATCTGTGTCCATAATACAATCCTTTTCTAAACCAGATGTTAGAACCTGAGGTTGATATGAAATTGCTTTAGAAATAATTAATGTTTTTATTTTTATTTATTTATTTATTTTTGTAATTGCTTTCACCTTCTTGCTTGTCAATAAAAGTTTTGTTTCTTTCTTTTACTTGGTCTAAACCTACTGACTGTGAGGCTTTACAGCAGGGATGGGCAGCACTATCACAGCGGGGGCCACAAAAATGTGATTATATCTGATCCGAGGGCCACATTATCAACATTTATGTCAGCATTAGAATAATCATTGATCTGAGCATTAAAGCAGAACTAAGTAACTTTTTCACCTTAATAAATCCTTCTCCCTGTGAGGGTAATACAAGTGTTTATGCGGTGATTGGGGGGTCTTTCATCTCCCCCTGCTCTCTCTGGACAGAAAACAGCACTTACTGCTTTACGACAGCCCAAAAGAAACTAATGCTAGATTATGACCAGCTTCGTGGTTGTACACGATTGTCTACAAATGAACTTTTCTCAGTGTGTGTGATTGCGCAACAGGCACGCACACACACTCGTAACCCAGCGCTCTATCAGGCAGCACACACAAAAAAATATCCATCCACCTATCCATTTTCGGAGCCGCTTTGTCAGCACACAGATCCAGTGCCTCAAACCCAGGAGGAAAGGAAGGTGAAACAGAGGAACATGTAGTCAAACAGCCATTCGTTGATAAACAAACACATCACACACACATTTCCACACTCCCTTCCGTATAACTTTATTTATTTTACTTGTCTCTCTTCCTCATTCTGGTCACATGGGTCTATATGTGTGAAAGCACCCCTAGTGTCACTGTTGTATTAGGATTTTTCAGTGATCGGTTGCTATTGTCTTGGGAGAGCAAAGGTGCTCATGTAGCTGTGGGGTGGGGCAGGTGGCGGGGGACGTGGAGTTTTTACACCAGTGACATAACCAAAAGGGACCTTTAAGGGGAGGGCTAAGCTGAAGTTACTTCGTTCTGCTTTAATATGGGGGGGGGGTCTGTAGTTTTCTTGTTTTGTCAGGTTTTTTTTGTCATTTTGTGTGTTCTTGTTATAATTATGTGTATTTTTCTGTCCTTTTTTGCATTTATGGTGTCAATTTGTGCATTTTTGTGGTCATTTTCTGTTTTTCTGTATTATTTATAAAAGGAAAAACAGCAAGGGATTACAAAAGACAGCTACTTTTTAAAATTTTAACCTTTTTGTTTTACTTTGAAACGAAACAAAATTTGTACACATTCCTATGTATGGTGTATTGTACACAAAATCGTAAAAACCACGGTACACAAGTCTGTATTGAACCATGGATGGCGTACCGAACGGTTCAATGTATTAGTGAGAATTGTTGAATGCCTATTATTTACGGTAACTTTTCTTTTCTCACTTTATTTTAAAGTGGAAAGTTGAATGATTTCGGAAACCATTTCTAGCAGAAGTAGCAAATAGCAATTAGCTTATCAGAAATAAAGGCATTTCTTCTATTTATTTAGTTTATAAATGAAACTAGTTCAAGCTTTTTTAGAATGATGCAGGAAGTTGACCTAATCTTTATCCAATCTACTGTATATTCATGGCACTATACCTTGTGTACAGTGATAATCTGGCTTAACAAAGAGTCTGTTTTCCTTTCTTTTATTTTCAGTTTCTATTTCTATGTATCAAACATAAATGTGTTCCAATAATTAGAAAGTAGCTGCACCAGGAATAAGATGAATAAAACATGATGGCCTACACTGCTTTAAAAACCTAAACGTTGCAACAGAAGTTGCTTTTCTGCAGTAATCATAAATATTCAGAGACAGATTTACGGTGTAGCACGAGAAAAGGGCTGATGTATTTATTGGTTATCTAACTAATCGTTCCTCTTCCAATTTCAGTTAAATAGTTTCCGAGCTTACAGTGTGCTTGAGTGTGCATGTTTGTTAATCCGCTACTCCTGTTAACTCGTCCTCAGGCAGGCATTATAAATAATTTCATAATCCTGTGTGAACACATAAAGGTTTTTTAACTAGGGAGCGCGGATGTCCTGCGTGTTACCTCACAAGGAAAACATGACGTGCGTATAAAAAAGAAACTCAGAAATGTGTCTCCATTAGCATATGAGCTAATGAGTCTGCTGCCTTGCTAAAAAGTTGCTACTCTGTGCGTGGGAAACAAGGGCAAAGACAGTTGTTCCCATTTGTTGAGGCTCACGTACCCCCTTTGTCAAACTCATTTTAGTTCAGGGACCAAATACAGACCAAAAAGAAGAAAACAAATTAAATCATTGTGCCCATGTTTTCCCTATCAGTTCAATTCACTTGATCAATTCTTGATTTTGTTACCAAATTTTCAAGGAATTTTGTGGAATTGTTTGTGAGAAATTGCAAGATTTGTGGAAAAATGGAGCGTTCTTTTCACATTTTGCAATTGAAAATGACTGCATTCATGTGCTATAAACAAAGGACAAAATGTTTTCATGTAATTCATGTTTTTGCTGTCATTTTCTTTTTCTCTTGCGGGCAGAATTGGATGCTCTAAATGGCCGAATTTGAGTTTGACACATGTGGACTAAAGCATTTTACTTCGAATACTTAAAAAAAAATAAAACTACATATCATAATGATGGAATGACCAAGTGATAACACATATTTTAAAGTATCACATTTTGTTAATAGGTGGAATGAAACAATATTTAGTCTCATTAATAGATTTATTTCTCTAGTAGGGCTGGACGATATGGACCAAAACTCTTATATCTATATTTTTTGCAAAATGGCAAACAATGTAAATTTCAATATTTTTTAATTCAAATGAAGTCTGACCAGAAAGACAATTATGAGTTAATGTTAAATGTAAAATGTTACTAAGGCACATTTATTAACAAACAGCTGCACAATATGTGCAACTTTTGTCTTTTTCTCCTATAAGGGACAGCACGTGTGAGTGAGTTCTGTAGTGTGGCTTGTTTCAATGAAGGTCTGGGTTTTGATGTGCTTTTCATGCTGTATTTTAAATAGAAAACTCGATATATCTTGAATCTTGATATATTGCACAGCCCTATTCTCTAATTTATATAATTTTGTTTCATCTTCCGACTGGCATGGGGCCAAGACTGACTCTTGTATTTTCAGTTCATTTTCTAATCAAGATAATTTCCATCATTATTTATATAATTATAATTTTTACTAAAAATAAACATTATAAAACCCATATTTAATGCTTTTATTTGTTAATTTTCCTCTCTCTCTCTCTAGTACCCCATGTAGTGCCATTATGTACCCCTAGAGGTACACGGTACCCCCATTTGAGAAACACTGAATTAAGCAATGAGTGGCAGAATCATGTCTCCGTTTTGCAGATTGAGTCTAAACTCAGACTGTAATGAGCTTTTAATGTCTGGGAATATTCATCTCCACGTAAACAACTTATTTTAATCTTTTTGGATATTTTTTTTTTAAAAGCTAATAAGAAATTGAAGCGAGAACATTTTTTTGATTCTAACGGCTTTTTTTGTCTAGCTTTTAAAAAGAGTGCACATGTGGTGATGAGGGATTTGCAGTATCTTTGTCAGGCCTTTAGCCCTCTGGTGCGACTAGAAAGGGTCACCTTGTCATTGATCCACGAGTAGCATAAGAAATACCTCAATTGTCTTTCTATAAGTGAGATTATTCTGCTCCTTTCTAGCACCTCCAGGATTAGCCCCAGCATTTGAGATGTGATCTACATGACCTCCTCTTCTGCTTTGGGGAACCAAAGAAAGACAATGTGAGGATACAAGGACAGCTTAGACAAGTCATTTTGCCTTTAATTGCTCGAACCTCCCACGAGTGCTGTTGCTTAAGTACTCTAAAACTGCTGTTGTTTTCCAACACATAATCTTTGATTATATGAAGGTCAGCATTTTTACGTCTAAGCTTCTTACGAGAACATTTGGAGCAGGTGGATTGCTTAGAGAGATGAGACAATGCTCCTCTGGAGGAGTAAAGAGTGAGAATGAACTACTAAGTCTTACACTTTATACTTCTTGTTTTTTTCGTTTTTTTTGTTTTTTTGTTCTTCTCAGACCTAATTTCCCACTCCGTATCAATAGCGTCATTATGTAGGGTTTTATCTCGCTAATTAGGGCTTCATCTTTTTGGGCAATCTCTCAAAGGATGTGGATTAAGCTTCTGTATCTCTAAACTGAAGTTGTGGAGGGGTCGGACCAGGCCTTTCAAGTCTCAGCTGATTGGTGCTTGAAACAGAAAAGGATTGACGTGTTTTACTTCTCGTAGTCGAACAAAAACTTGCCAATAGTAGCTGCGTTTCCATTACCTTTGTGCAAAATCGAAATAGCACAATAAAAACTGATAATTGTAAACTGTATTTATTATCTTTAAATGTGGTTCACACAACTTTTCACTATGCCCGTGTATGCTGGAACACACAAGTACAGTCAAAGGATAACAACTCACAATGAAGTAGTCCTATTTTGTTTAGATTCTGGCAAGAGTACGTAAAAAAAAACTATAAAATTAACAGGTGTGGTGGGTTCCCCTTTATCTAAATGTTGATGTGATGATGTGAAGAATTCTCCGCGGACACCTTCTTGATATAAACGTAACATTTTATTAATACAATGTGAAGATGAGTGTCCGAGTTAGACCCTCCATGGCAAGTCTGAGAACAGCAAAGCCAAACGCTACTCTGAGGGAAAAACAGCCAAGCAAACACATATGATCTGACGAGAAACCTGAAACCAACATGTGGTGTCTAAGGCTTTAGCTAAGGAACAAAGAGAGGAAGCAACAAATGTTTATTGCGGTGGTAAAACTCCCATATATCTACAAACAAAGGTTGGAGTTAGACTCGTTTATGGCATACAGCTGTAGCTAGTCTGAGACAAGGATCTTTCAAGGTTCACAGGTCAATATACTGTAACAACCGCAGTGCTTCTGAGGTGTTTAATTGCGAAAACATGCATCCAAACATGCAAAAGGCCAACACTCAAATCTAGGTAAAATGTATATTGCATTAAATGAATATCATATGAAGCAGTCAATACACCTCACAGGTTTCGTAGAAAATCCTGTAGCCAAAATCAGAATCAGAATCAACTTTAATGGCCATGTATGTTATACACACAAGGAATTTGACTTGGTGAACTGTGCTTTCTCTAACAAAGTAAACATTAACTAATAACAATCATTTAGAAAATATATAAACAGTAGTAAAAGACTAATATGTGCAAAACTAAATAGAATAATACAAGATAATAAGATAATAGGATAATGGTGCAGCAGTGCAGTGATGAGTAGTGCAAAAGGAATGAATTAAACATGAGTTAATTATATTTTAGCATTTACAATGAAGAGTGAAGGTGAACATTTAAATTAATTACTATACGTATATGTACATGTATATTCAAATGTAGTAAGTTTAAGTGTTAAGGTAAACTAAGGCCAGCATTTAGGCTAATTCTCTGCTTTGAACCTTCTATAGGCTGAGTATTCCCTAACCTTGTGTGTTACAAGCTGGGTTTCCAATAAAGATTTTCGCAAAATAAAAGCGTTATTTCCAAATGTTGACAAAGTATAATTGCGCTTTGAACGTGTTTTTATTGAAGGTTGTTTTTGGGCAACCTTAACTCTTGTGAAACCTCCTTATAAAACTCTGTATTCCTTTGTTGTTCCACGTCTAATGTGGCAATAATAATTTTTAAGTATAACGTTAAGAAATGTCTCAGTCTCCTCTTCTGTTTACACATACCGCGCCATGTTTTCTCGAAGAGAAGTGGTCATATGACCAGGTACATCACGTCATGTGACCATGAACGTCACCTTCTGTGATGTGTATTTGCGGAAAAAGTGTTTCCATTGCGCTTTTGCGACACTATCTAATCTAAATAAAACCTGAATTTCGAAAAAGCACTCAAATATTGCTAAAAGGTTGTTACGCTTTCATGAGGAGGAATTTCAGATATTTGGACACTGAAATGTGTCGCAAAAGAACTATGGAAACACTTTTTACACAAATACACATCACAGAATGGTCACATGACCACTTCTCTCCGAGAAAACATTATTACAGCCACATTAGACGTGATTCTGATTCTGAAACAACAAAGGAACACAGAGTTTTATAAGGAGGTTTAGAGCGTCCGTCTTCCTACGAGGCTCCTACCCAAAAGAATCTTCAATGTAAACACGTTCAAAGCACAATTACATTTTGTCGACATTTGGAAATTTTGCTTTTATTTTGCAGAAATCTGTAATGGATACCCAGCTACTAAACACTGAATGCCCAAATCAAAGAGGGTTATTGATTAATTTTGGTGCAGATTTTGGGGAAAGTCTATTTTTCATGCCAGTTTTGGGTTTTGCTTTCACAGCACGTAGCCGTGTCTCTTAAAGATTGATTAGTGCCTTCTGTCAAGCTTAGTGAAAGGAAATCCAATACGCTTAATAAATCCCACCGTAACAAAAATACTATAACTTCTTTTTACTGCTGTGTCTCCTTTGTCTTGCCGATGTGAAGAGCTTTTTTTAAAATCAATGCTGAACCATATCGTAGCACGTGAATAGTTCATTTACAGTCATGTAGCAAAACCTACCATTTGGTTTGCATAGGAAATCAGGTAATTTATTTCTGCTGGAGCTCTGAATCATTGTTTGCCAGACTGAAGGACAGCATGCTATGAATTACCCATGCTTTGTTATTTTGGGGTTTGTCATCTCTGAAAGTCAACAGAAAAATGATTTAGCTGCAGACAAAATACCAAAACTTCAAAACTGAAAGACTTTACTGATAAAACTCAGACAAACCACTAACGTTTGACTTATAACATCCATCTTCTTCTTTTTTTGCCTTTTCTAAACAGAGAAATAAGATCCTTTGTTTTGTGTTGGTGCATGAACACAATCTGCTGTACCTGATTCTGGTACTTTGTAAATCCTAAATGATTAAACCAAAGTGACTTTTATACAAAACTATGAATGTTTAAATCACAAGACTTTCATTTGCTGAAGAGAAAAAACCTAATGCCCTTTATTATTCTTGTTGAATGTGTCGTTACGAGATTGTAGCGTGCCTTGGATCTTACACTTGGTCCTTTTCTCAAAGATCTCGGAGCATCCATATTCCTATAGGACTGCTTCTCCAGACTTCAGATTGGCTTTAGCCTCACAAACCTTTAACTTGACAGTGGTTCAATATGAAAGCGTGGGAGGAAGCCTAGGGAGACGAATGCTTTGATCTCCTCATTTCAGCACATTTCTTTGCTAAAATAGGAAAATTCAGTTATTTCATGGAAAGACTTATCGCACAATGTTGCAGCGATATTAAACATTTATTCTCTTGTTTGTAATGACAATTAAAAAAAGAACATTTTGATGCTGTCAGCAGAATATAAATGATTAATAGTTGAACACAATTGTAATGTGACAAAAGAAACTACTGTACATACGTGAGCTGGATTGTCAGACGGGAACAAAACTGTGATTTCAAAACAAAACATTTTTGGTGATACTATTGGAACAAATAAATAAATCATATTTCCTAATAAACATTAACAAATAAAAGTGATCCGATGGATGGATGGATGGCATAACAATGTATTGCAATAACACAGTGAATAATTAATAAAGTATTCACATAGGCTACACTGTGTTACCTTTGAAGGAATACAGTAATTTATTTTCACAATAACCGTAAAAGGCAATTACTTTTTTGTTCAAATAAGGGACATATATATATATATATATATATATATATATATGTCTTAATGTAAAGATAATTTAGACTCTCTATATTGCCCATAGGATTGAGTCTGAGCGTAGACGTCACTTTGTGTTTGCCCTGTGAGACGCCTGCAACCCGGAACACATTAAACAATACATTGGGTCAAAATATGAATATTCTAGTTACTATTGCCACCAAAAACTTTATTTTTTTGCACCTTTTTTTTTTCTTTTCATTTTTTTTTTTTTTTTTTTTTACAGTTGACCCAAATAATGTAAAAAATTATTTCTGTGACTAAATTGAACATTCATCATATTACAGCTGATATGTTGCAGCACAGCAGTTGAAAATGTTGGCATTGTAATATGTACTGTATATCTACATTTTCATAAATCATCTAAATTTGGAAATGGATTATTCTATATACTGAATAAATGCCAATCTTCTCATAATACCCGTGCGTTGCTTAATGAATGGCCTACATGTCGGTGCAGCACATGATCTGGATATGAATTAGAATTTTCTGTATTAATTAGTGCTTTGAATCTGCTCTGAGCATACAGCTGTGTATATACATCATTTATAGTTTGTTGAAATGATGGCTTTTCCTGTCCTGTGCAACTATTGATGAACATATCCGTTACTTGTGTATACAGTCTTCCATCAGCGTTAAATATTGCATGTGACTTTTGCATTTTTTTTCAGGTCCTTATTACCAGAATTGTGCCGCTAATTCGCATAGTGCAGAAATTCCCTGCTGCAGTATGCAATGTCAGATTCCAGTGCCTGAATGTGACATTTTCTGCATCAGGGTCAACTTTCTATCCACTAATTACAGCTCATTTCCCATGAAAGGGTCTCACTATGAGGGTATATTCATTCCCACCACCTACAGTGGGAAGAAAAGCCTTCACATGCCAGTCACAATTAAAAGTCAATACAGACCGAGCTGCATTCGTCATGCAGCAGATAAGAAACAGTCTGAATTATTCATTGCAAAACAAAAGCATGTTCCAATGTAGACTCATGTAAATGAGGAGCCGGTGCTGCTGTTAATAAAGCTATATGTTCTACAAACACATATGTTCCACGCAATAGCATAAGAGGTCGTCCAAAAACAAATTACCCGCACGCACACAAGCACATGCACAGACCTGCATAGAAACCTGATGGTTAGCTGTCAAAAATAATAAATCACAGTTTGGGTGAGTATATTTGTTTTGGTTTTTTTTTTCACTTCCCTTCGTAAGAGCTCTTTAATTTGTCTGGATATCCAGCCGTCGTAATGGGCGATTTTGACCGTCTTTACAGTCTCATTTCCACAGGAGAATTCTAGATGATTAAAGTCTTTTGATTAAGGCATTGAAGAATGAAGCTCTTTGGAAAGCAATAGTTGGGATTTGAGTAAAACATGAGAACATATGAGTCCTGGTGGGCCGTCGACCAAAAGGGGACTGGACGGCTACGAGCGAGTGGAGGCAGACATGGTAACAGGTGGGCAAAAATGGTCCAAAAGGGGAGAAGACATGGCAAGAAAATAGTGAAAAGTGACTAAAATGAGTCAAAAGGCAAAGGGGAGCTTAAATGGGCAAAATGTGGCAAACAATAGTGAAAAAGTGCAAAAATGTGGAACATAAAGAGGCTAAATTTTGGGAAAAATGGAAACAAGTGGTAATTATTTGGCAAAAGTTAGCTTATTTGGATGAAAAGTGGCCAAAAAAATCAAAGAAAGTACAAAAATTCAATAAAAGTGTCAAAAAAACTTGCTGAAATTGCCAAAAAAAAAAAAGAAAAAAGGGATATTTATTTGCTAAAGGAAGCTAAAGTCTGAATAAAGTGTGGGCAGAGGAAGTTACAAAATGACCAAATAAAATAAGAAAAAAGGGGTTAAAAAAGTTTCCCCTTTCAAGGTTTTCTTGGGGAATAATAATTCAAATGAAGACATAAAGAGCCACATGTTGAGAATCACTGACTTAATAACAGCTTCTACATGGTGTCACTGATAATGTAGTGGGCTGGTCTGGACAGAATGCTCTTGAAGTGTTTCAATTTCTTTCTTTTTTTAAATAAACCTAAATTTAGTCATTTTAAACAAATATCATGACAAAGTTCTATTTTGAAACTGAACAGTAACAAAAACAGTCGAGTGAACAATGTAACCAAAGGTGAAAATATTTGATGTTCCTCCTGAAACTCCTCCAGGCAGCTCGTCTTGGGGCCTTGTTAGTGTTGACATCTCTGTCTCTCAAACTAAATAGATGACACCACAACAGGTGCACTATGGGAAAGAAAAGCCAAATATAAGCATTGTGACCTTCAACCCTTATTGTTTCTCCTTCTTTTATTGCTTTTTGTGTTTCACCTTCAGGGCACCAAATGGAGGGAATTCGTGGACAGTTCGCGTCTTATCAGAGAGCTCCTCCACCAAATTGTTTTAAGTTTTCCAGTACAGTCAGAAAGATTTGTTCTGACCCTAAATGTCAGCCCTCAATGTTGCTGATGCACCTTAAGATTAGGGTACATTTCAGTAAGAACAGTAGCTAAAATATTAAATTACAATCTGTTTGCTTGTGAAATAAGCTAACTGTAAGCTAGCTGTGTTATCGTTAAACCTCAAGGAAATGCAGCTATAGTAATTCTAAATGAGGCGACCTATCACACTAGGCTGTTCAACAAAGATGGATAATGATACATAGCCTACGCTAGTTATTGGACACTCTTTGTTTCTCCTGTAACATGGTTTCAAAGCCTCTTCTTGTTGTGGTTTCAACGATATTTTTCCACGTCAGAGCAGCAGCTCTGAACTTCTTCTCCGTGGCGGGCGCCATGTTTGTTGTGACACTGCTTGGCACAAGAGATACGACGTTCTTTCTGTACGTCTCTGATTCGGTTTTTTTTTTCAAAACCGACAAAAAGAGCAGAAACGGCGGCATTTCCATATCCACTTTCTTACAAATATGAAGTGGGTGTGGCTTATCGCCAGACTAGAAAAAAGGTTGTATAGAATAAATTACAAAAGAGAAATTATTTGGGCAGAGCTGAGTAATTAGCTTAATGTTGATGGAACGTGACATGCGGGCTTCTGCTCCCTCTCTGTTTTTAACTCCGACAAAAAAAACATCAAAAGAGAAAAAGTTGATCAGAAACTGGATGAACTGTGTTTAATGAGGCATTACTTATGAGGCATACATAGGGGAAATAACCCAACTAAACCTTGGTAATTATATATGATCTTTTAATAGAGCTTGCTAATAAAATTTACTATAGTTGCCCTTTAAAGGTCACGTCATGCTATTTTTCACCCATCTCCATTTGTTCTAAGAACACCAAAAACATAGTATTTGAGGTTTTTTTTCCCAAACTCTCCTGTTTTCTAGAGTTTTAACCTCTGAAAAGTCACTTTCTGACCAACTCTTCACAAACAGGCTGATTTGAGGCCTACTTATGCATATTAATGAGTGGGCGTGTCAACAGATGGGACACTGACTTCCTCCTCCCCGCACGGTGACGTAGGACCTGCCCTCCTCCCACCCACTTCGTAGCCGAGCTCATGCTGCTTTATAAACACAGACAGAGCGTGGGGGCGGGGCGTTCACCGGTACATACGTAGACTGTAGAAAATACATACATAGCACTGTGTGAAGGACGCTGAAATGCTCACCTACGTGGGCGTGTCTGTTTACATGTCAATCACGGCAGAGAGCTTCCTGGAGGCGTGGCTCCTGGAGGGTGCAAAGCTGTGCTGGGGTCGTGTCAAGGCTGGAGGATCAGCCGCCGCCAGAGGCCCGGCGCTCGGCCCTCCTTGCCACGTTGGTGGCGCTCCCCCCTACTCCCTGGCCTCGCCGGCGTCATCGCCCCCTTCGTGCGCGGGGCGGTGTCCGGCGCCGGGCGGAAGGCGGGTCGGCGGTGGGGGCCGGGTCTCGGCGGCGTCTTTTTAGCCTCCTCAGAAGCAGCTTTAAAATTTTTGCTTGCCTCGACCGTGACCAGGAGATGAACAGGCGAAAAAAAACTGTAGCAAAAGCCTCAGCCCAATGAGTGCCACGTGACTGCCGTAAAGTGATACGTTCTCCAGGCATTCTCCAGGTCACATGACCTGACCAAAGATGGTCCGTCTCTCCAAACTTACATGGGCGGTATTTCAAGAGGGAAGCCCCGCTCAGAGCAGTGATACTGTCAAGCCCTGTATATTGGCCTGAGGAATCATTTAAGATAATTCATATGGGTCAAGTCTCTTTAACTTTAATAACATTTAAGAGTTGTCTAAAGATTATCATGTAATTTCCAGCTCAAACTAACTTATGCCTATATACCCCACTGTAGTTAATTGAATTATTCATAGATTTCATTCAGTTAATGTAGTAGTAATATTGGTAGTATTGGTGATATTTGGCAGAAAGAGCCATTGGTGTCTTCACCCTCTGTAACACATTTGACCTCTTTTGGAAGGTGAAATTAGGGACTTTGACGACAGAGTTGTGTCAGGACACCAGCCGGCCACTGTTGGAAATCTGCACCTCTTTGCACTGACCAGCTTCTTTGCATGGATCAGGGCTTGGCCGTCCATCTGTCGGGTGTCGGCTTACATTTAAGCCCTGCCATTTCACAGGTCCGGATCTAGCTAAGCAATCCCAGCAGTCGGCTTAGCTTCTCAATGACACCAGAGGAAACCGTTCTGTTGAAATTTGGGCTGGCAACATTACACCTGTGTGAAAGTAATTGCACTTAGAATGCCAGAGGTCATAAACTGCTGCTTAGGATGAATAACAATGAAAGGGGTTTTGAATATGCAATGCATGTCTGTAACTAGGATCTTCATTTTGGAATTGAAATAAATAATAATACCAGGAATTTAATTAGTAGCAACCTGCAACTGAATCCAAATAATCAGACGACTATACTACTGAGGTGAAAATAATAGATTACAAGTACTCACTGGAATTTTATGGGTACTTGTACTTTTTTTCTTACTTGTACTCAAGTACTTTTTAAAGAAGTAAATTAATTTGTTACATTTCCACACAGTTACAGAGTAAATTATTGTGAAACTACAAAAAATGAAATGACCAAACAACAATCAAATGCATCACATCATAACCAGATTTAAACATAATGCACGGCGCCAAAACAGCATTGAATAGCAGTTATTTTCTCAGTTGTAGAGTTCATAAATGTATCTATACTTAGAGCCTAAACATTTGGTGTTATTTTATTTAAAAAAAAAAAAAAAAAAAAAAAAAAATTTACACATTTTGACAAACCTTTTATTTTATACAGATACCCTTGTGGAAAATAAAAAAAGCTCCAATTGTGATGTTTATGTTTAAGATTCATTACCAACAATAATCATGGGGCGTAAAAGTAACTATTTTACTCGTACTTGAGTATTTTATGTATGATTTACTTGTACTTGCGTAACATACTGTATATCAGTACTCTTTACCAGGGGTGGGGTCAATTATAATTGAAATTGTATTTTAAAAAATTGGTTGCTCTCGTAATCATAATTAAATTGTAATAAATAGATAAAATAAAATAAAAATGATCAATTGTAATTTAATGCAAAACTGTAGAACCATGTTACAGTTGTGTTTAGTTTTACACATATGTAGTTTACAATTATTAAAATATGTTTCATATCAAGCTTTCCCACATTTTACGATTTAAAATATAAAATAATCGAGGGGTATTTGATACAAAAAAGGCTTAGATGCCCACACCAAAAATATTAAAACCTATATTTTAATTGATTATGAATCCTAACAAAGTAATCAATAGATAAGAAATAAATTAGACGATAGATATTTGTTTTTTTAGTCTATTTTACAGCTGATTATCTGTTATCATAAGAGATGCTAACAAAAAGCTAACACAAGAGGAAGGTTCACTTTTATTAGGTTATTTATTTTAGTAATTGTGATTAATTGTAATTGTAAATTTAGTAACTGAGAATGTAATTGCAATTGACTTTCTAAAGATAAAAAAATAGTTATAATTTAATTGTAATTTAAAAATAATGCTGGTCACTTTAATCATACTTGAATTTTAATTGAATATGGATAATTGAAGACGTAATTTGTAACTGAAAAATGTAATTTACCCCAACCCTGCTCTTAACACCTCTGCAGAAAACCTAGTTTCCATATCAATAAGATGTTAACATATGAAATAATTTACTAAAATGATCTATATTCTAAAGGTTTTACACATTTCACGCAATAATCCAAGGTAATTCAAACTGTACATTCCTTACTTAAAATACATTACATCTTCACCTGGAGGGCCTGTATCTGTAGACAGGGGCTGATAGTGCAGAATCCTTTTAACCACTGCTGTGTTTGGCTGCTGGGGATTAACTCCCAGGCTGAGTAAGCACTTTGCTGGGGAAGGGGCTTTGAAGGCTTTTAACACTTTGTGCTGGAGATAGCGTCAGCATCATCTCAAGGAGCTCTTAGAAGCTTACCGGTGTTTAAGGATAGTTTTTATCCAGACTTATGAGCCATGTGTCGTGACAGGTGAATGAAGGCTCCAAACAGGTCTTAGCAACACAGCTCCATCATGGTATTTGCAAATTGTAAAGAATTAAATGATGGCAGACACCATTTTATACGTGATAGGAGTAATATTTGAGTAAGTGATAAGTGAGCAATGCATCACAACAACTAGTCTTCAGTACTCAAGTAAAAGTATAGATACTTGAATAAAAAATGACTGGTAAAAGTTAAAGTTTTGAAGTTGTTCCCTTAGAACTTGTAGAATATTGGTACATGGAAATAAATGAAATTCTCCTCCAGCTTCACGGTTGTTGGTTTGCGTCTTTTTACGACGTGACGTCATCTTCGAAAAGTAACAAGTTTATTTTTAAAATGTAAGGAGCAGATTCAGTAGAAAGTACAGATATTTGTTTTAAAAAACTAAGGAGTAAAAGTACAAAGAAATACTCAAGTACAGATTCCCAAAAAAACTACTTAAAGGTACAGTAACTTTGTGACTTGTCACGTCTGCTACATCGCGATGCTGCTTTGCATATTCTCCCTTAGCGAGCACAGGTTTCAACCTTTAATTTTTATTTTATTTTTATTTTTTTTTTTTTTTTGCAAAACTTGTTTGTATGTGGTTGCAGCCAGGGGTGGACTGGCCATCTGGCACACTGGGCATCGTCCCGGTGGGCGGTCGACCCAAGGTGGGGGTTTTTTTGACGAGCGAGTTGAGGCAGACATGGTAACACGTGGCCAAAAATGGTCCAAAAGTGGCAAAAATGTGGCAAGAAAAGAGAAAAAAGTGACAAAAATGGGACAAAGGCAGTCAAGAGTGAGCATAAAAAGATGACTCAGGTGATATTTATTGGCAAAAGGTAGCTTAAATGGACCAAATGTGGTAATAGTAATAGTAAAAAAGGTAAATAAAGTGGAAGAACAAAGAAGCTAAATGTAGGGAAACAAGTGGTTTTTATCAGAACACAAGGAAATAGATGAAAAGTGGTTAAAAAGTTTCCCCCTTTTAAGGTTTTTTGGGGGAATAATAATTAAAACTAAGACATAAAAAGCCACATGTTGAGCATCAGCAACTTAATAAAAACTTCTATTTATACAGTATATTTAGTCCAGTGATGGCAGAGAATCCTGTTGCACACAGACATATTACAGTTGGAATTAAACCAGCTAATTAGTGAATTTGATTAATTAGGACAGTCATTTATTTTTAGTAATAATCTTTTTGAATAGAATGAAAGTTTTTGTCAAAATGTATCAGTTACGGTCTTGTTTTAGCCAACTTTAGTCGACTACATCTGTTACTAATATTGCAGTGGGCCTACTCTTCTTTAAAAGTTACGCATTGGAAACAAAATCCATATTATAGAATTAACGTTAACATTAGTGCAAAAAAAAAAAAAAAAACCCAACCAAACACAAGTGAACTACAGTTTTACAGCTTTTAATAAAAATCTGTAGTCATCATACATACTTTTCCTGAATATATTTAGCAACTCTGAAATATTTAAATATAATCTGATCAGGTTATTTGCTTTTTCATCATTCAGTCAATATCTTTACAAACCTTAGTTCTGATTGGTTTTTGTTTCATTTGACTTTTATATTTTCATTTTTATTTGTTAATGAAATAATCAATATATTTTGATAAAGTATTTGTTTTTACAATCCAGTTGATCTTGTTAAAAAATGTCATTTACCAAAACAATGACAACATTTTACGTCAACAAAATGAACACTGTGTAAACAAGCAACCTGTCAACAATGTGACAGTAAATAAATCTGCTGCAGTATTAGCCTACATAGTGTGCTAATACTGTCTCTGAGGTGTGTCACAAAGCTGTGTCCATGTCGATATGGTCAGAGGTTATATTTTTATTTTGTTGTGCTTTTAAAAGTATGCTTTTTCTCAGAGAATTAATATATATTTAAACTACATTGTTTAGTTCAGATCATTTGTTTTAATTAAAGTTTCAAACTTGTGACTAATAGCAGTGACTTGTTCACGGTGCAATGTCATGTTTGTGACCAATTAACCTACTCCTCGTAAGTGTTTTTAAAGGTACGGTAAAAGTCCCACCACTTTATTAATAATTGAGTCAGAAACTCATACACCATAATGAGCGTCATCACAAAGCCTCATCTTCATCCTCCCACTGGACGCTGGCATAAAGGCATGAATCTCACCATTCATTGATCTAATTATTTTTTCTTTTCTTCCTCCCTTATTGAACCCTGTCGTCTCATTTTTGAATTGTATTCATTCTTTTGAGAAGCAACCCCCCCCCCCCCCCCCCTCCACTTTCCTTAAATTAATGTAATTCCCCCGAGCTCACTGGTTTTCTAATTGGAATGAAGAAGTGTTTCGATGACACGCCTGTAAGGAAATGATAACAGAAGATCATTTACAAAAACTGAGCTGTAAGTGTTTACTGTGAATGGCATTTTTCATCTTAATGTCTCCCTGTCCCTGTTTAACTTAGCTTACTTTGTATCTTAAGCTTCATCCTCAAACATTTTCAATTCAACTTTATTTATATAGCGCAAAATACAACGAAGTCATCTCAAAGCGCTGAACAAAATATGAAGTCCATAGTAAAAAAGAAAGAACCCAACAAGATCCACATGAACAAGCATTTAGCGTTCCAGACTAGTTGAGCCGTAAAGGGTTTTGTCTTCTTTTTTTATTCGTGTTATTGTTGTAATTATGTGAACTTTTCTGTCATGTATCAGATATATTGTCAAAAGTGCAATTTTATTGCTGTGATTGTCTTCAAGAGTTAAAATGCATAGAACAATCCCAAAATAAAAAGTAAATGAGACTTTGTCATTCAACAATTTCAAGCTTTAACCCAGATTTAAGTAAAAGTACAACAGCAACTTCACAGTAGCTTATATTATCTGATTAGGAAATCAGATAATATCTTATAACATATAACATTACTATTAAAAAATATTAAAATCTTCCCTTAGCATCTCAGCATAGTGTAAATAAAGAATTAAACATGCCTGTGGCACACATATAGCATACTCAAAGAGTAAATAAAGAGGGGGCGGGCTCACATTGGAACGCAAAAAAGTCCGAAAAAACTGTGGTGGGAATTTAAAAAAAATAATTTTATTATTATTTAAAAAAAATAATAGTAATTTAACCTGAATTTGCAAAATAAAAATAGTTTTTATCTACAAATTAATCACTTTAATCGATTTTTTTTTTTGCCCAGCTCTAATTTCTGTATTTTTCTGTCGTTTTGTTCAATTGTGTTCATAGTTTGTGTGTCTTTGGAGCTATTATGTAATGTGTTGTTTTTTGTGTGTTTGTAGTCATTTTGTTTGTTCAAGTGGTTGTTGTGTCTGTTTTTCCTGTCATTTTGTGTATTTTAGGATTGTTTTTGTGTAAAATGTCAGGCTATACAGTCCTCCCAACGTCTAGAAAATCTTTTTTTTTTGTAATTTGGTATTTGTTTTGGGGGCTAGGGTTAGACTGAGGGCCACATGTGGCCCCCTGGCCACCAGTTGCTTATGTCTACGTAAATATAGTGTTCTGCACATGAGCTCCCCCTTTTCAAAACATTTAACTCTTATTTTGATGAGTCATATTGAGTGGTGCAACAAGCTCAACACAACAAAAACATGTCTAAACTTTCCTCTAGAATATTACTTTTTCTTTTTTTTTTCAGTCAAATATCAAACTCTAGGCTTTCGTATCATTGGAACAACATCAGAAAAGTGTTTTATGTGTCACTGAAGTTTTTGTTCCCGACTCTTAGTGTTTGAAAGTAATAAAAAAAGAGGGCGGGTAAACATTTTATATGTGAGAAATATTTTTATTTTTTTTTTACAACTTGAAAATCAAAACATATGTGTTGCCTGAAGGTGCTGAACAGGTCTAAACCAAACCAAACCTGGATATGAGACTATAATGACTAAGGTAATGAGTAGGTATTAACAGAAGGGAAAAAGAGAAGGAAACAAAAGACTCCTATTTTCTGTCATTTTGGAAATAGGATGACACTGGTGTGTTGGTCTGGGCATGCGTTGCCATTAGGAAAGTGTGAAATCTCATTTACATGTCTGATTGTCGTGCACAGCCGGCTGAAGTGGCAGTCACGAGGCTCCACCAGCAAGGGATTATGATTTGATCATTCTCCTGATTGGGTTTCAGTGTCAATGGTAATGGAGTTGGACATAATAGCATCCCAATGACTGACATCCAATATGTAATTGCCGTATGATAAAGGCTGACAGATGGAGCTCAGACCATGAAAAGGCCACTTCCACACTTCTTCCTTAGGTGGTTTAGCATGCTGTACGACACACAAAGACACTCACTGTATTTTAGCAGCCCCGAGGGATGAATTGATCAATGTAGGTTAGGAATGAAAAATGATCAATTCTGGCCAGAGGTAGCATGGGAGCACAGCAGGCTCCGGTACAGGTTTCTGATGTCGGACGATCTCACTTGATTAAAGATGGTATCATCAAATCCCCAATCTGAACTTTGACCTTGGAAAAGGAATACAATGAAATCAAGCCAAGTAAATCTCACCCATCACAACTCCACCCCTATCTCTGCTGTGCGTCTGATGTCCTGTTGACTGTTGGTTCACAACTAACAATTCACTTTCTTTAAAAAAAAAAAATCAATGGCAAACGGGTAAAAGAAACTGTCACCCTGATAATTAACTGTCAACCCTGATATCACAGATTCCATTCCCCCTTTTCTCTGCTCTCACAATCTGTCACAAGTGATACGGTCCATTGCGTTATGCATTACCATTCTTCACAGACAAATCAAAGGAACTTCACGTGGCCGGTTAGAAAACGACTGTAAAGGGAGATTCAGAGCAAGACATGACACTGCATACACACCATTATTATCAAAAAAAGAACCATAAACCATAACTATTCTGAGATATTAGTGCACATTAAAGGTTCATAGGGCAGGATTTAGAAATCAGACTCTATAGTGACACCACGGTGGTTAGTGTAACTGCAGTCATCAGTCAAGCCACCGCGGGAACGTGCATCAAATGTTTGTTTATCACCGGAGAACAGCTGATTAGATATTGTGGATAGAGGATGGATACCCGAACAAACCCTGACGGGACCCGGCAGCACCGGACGGGTTGGGTTCAGACAGATATTTAGAACTGGTGTTCGGGTTTGGTCACATAGTGTCGTTTGCGCGCAGCGTTCTTCCTTTCCTGCTGCAGCACCTGTGATCCACGATGGAGGAAGAATGGAGCGGAGGACAATTAGAAAGGAATACACTGTTGAAACATTAATTTTACTGCACAATAACATGGATTATCTTTATCTTTGACACATGGGTTATGTTAATAGATCAGATGGGTCTCTTACATGTTTCTTGTTTGTGTTTCACTTTTGCTTGTTACCCGTGCGCTGGTCTGATGTTGACATTATCAGTTGTTTGTTAATAATATCAGTGCTTACCACTAAGACAAACATACATGTGTCATTTATTGTAGAAAAAAAAAATGTCGGACTCGGACTCGCACTCTAACTGTGACACGGTTATTTATTTACTCATCGTTCATGTAACCGTTTACTGCAAGACCTGTGCACATGCCTCTGCGTACATCTGTGGAACCAAACAATAGTTTATTCCACTGTGCTCGTCTTTTTTCAGTCTCCAAGCTGTTTTCTTCTAATTCTTTTTTATTTCCAGGTAATTGGGACACCACTCCAATTTTTTCAAGGCAAAAGATAGAAAATTATGTGGACTCATGTTTTTTTTTGGTTTAGAGCTATTATTAAAACAAAAAAAAAAAACTTGAAAATAATGTTTATTTTTTCTCAAATCCTGCCCTATGCTCCTTTAAATATCATTTTTGATGGCTTTGTTTATATATTGTTTACTTTACAGGGTTCTCATCAGGAATTATTCACTGCTTAGGGGGATTGTGTGGCACACGAACTAGTGCCACCGGCGCGGAAAATTTAGAAATGTATAATTATCTGAGGGTCAAATTTAGTGAATTAAAGCTAAAGTTGTGTTTTTTTTGTTGTTGTTTTTTCATCAGCCTTACTTTAAAGCTATTTGTTTAATTGGTGAAGGATCATGATGAATGTAGTTATAGAGTTACTCATGCTTGGTATATACTGTATATATAGGTCCTCCATTTATAAATACCCATACACACTGTAGAGACAAGAAATAACATTTTATTCAAAAGACTGATTCCAAGACACGCTTTTCTAATTTAATCGAGGTATAATGTGGCACCTGCAGTTATGTTGGAACACTCCCACGCGGAGGACGTGCACAGTAGAGCTTTAATTGGGCCAAAAAAAGAAGACCCGGCCTGAACCTGTTCCACCTGAATGAAACCGATGTCTCTTTAAGCCCGAACACGTTTCAACCAGACGGTATTTATATCCGTGCACGCACATGTAGACTCATCCGTTGAGTTAGAAACATGGCGAGCAGCATGTGTCGCTACACGCTACGTCTGGATGAAACACTGTTTACATTGGACGGTAATTGCGGTTACCAAGAGGAGGATCACACAGGCAGCATCGGCGGCACCTAAGTGGCGGCAGGGGTCCTGAGGTAAAGACGGGAGCATCCAAGCCAATGACGGTGCGGCTGATGAATGCGTTTCTCGGTTATGCAGATTAAAAAGAGAGTTAAAACAACCCGTGTGTGCCTGGAAGTCCCTTTTGTGTCTATGGGTGCAACAATTATTACGACAGTAACAATTAAAAAGAAAAAAAAAACAACAGAAAATCCCGCCACGTTACTGAAATTGCACCGTAGGGGGCGACATCACTCCATAGGGGATCAAAATGACAACGCTGGGGGCCCCTACGCTCAACAGCGCTGGCGAGAACCCTGCTTTACTTTTATCCCCTCGTCTAACATCTATTTGTCAAAAATTTAAATGACCAACTCATAACATAGGTCGATGGGATTTGTCTTTCTTTTTTCTTTTCGTATGCATTTGAGTTATGCAATAGCAAAAATCAATAGTTAATTGCACTCTTGTCACCATATTGCATTAGGATTATATACTGCTTGCATTTTAATAGTACATGTATTTATCTTTCTGAATCCAATTCCCAGTTGTACGTATGCACCATATTTTACTCTAAAAGATGGCATGAGCCGAGTGTTAGCTCCTGCACATAAATCACACACGCCACCATCTATCTTTGATTGTGTCCTCCTGGTACGCCTTGTGCTGCTGCACCCCCACACTGGTTTCAATTCAGACTACGATTAGAAAAAAGAGGAGCACAGAAATAAAGAAATACAAAACACCTTTTTCGGAACTAAAGAGAAATCTGTTTGACGGCACATTTACTGTAAAAGTGGGGTGCATGTTCTTGAATTGTCCCCTCAGTTTTTGTCACTGCCATATAATATAAACATCTCACATTACAGTAAAAGCTGCTGCCGATTGATTTTTTGTAAGTTGTAATGCTGAATGTACAGTGGATGACAGTATTATAAAGTGTTAGCTTTGAATATTTTCATAATCTCTTCATACATGGGCTACAATAGAAACCTATATACTGTATATAAAAAACCTCCCTTGAGCCACAAAGAAACTGTGGGAAAGCAAATGACTAATGCAAAAATCAATGTCAATACTTCAAGATAAAGCAAGTTCACTTGTAATTGTATCAATTCACAGTTTGTTCAAGACAAATTGTAACAGCATGCACGCTCGGTCTTGTTATATGTTCTGACTATACAACAGAGGGGAAAGTAACTAATTACAAGTACTCACGTTGCTATAATTGAGTTTTTGCAGTATATTTCCAAATCATTAATTTTACTTGTACTTAAGTACATTTTACAATATGTAAAGTCATTCATTGCAATTCTACACCCAACTGTTACCAGGTAAATTATCTTTTTTTTTAAAATCAACAGACATTGTTAAACTACAAAAAATGAAATGACCAGACAACAATCAAATACATGACATCATAGCCGACCAATCAGATTAAACGTAATGCACTGCGTCAAAGCAGCATTTTCATTTAAAAAATAATTGTATTTTGTACAGATACCTTTTTAAGTTTCTACATGACATGTTTACATTATGCAAGGGCAAGAATTCCCTTGCATACAAGTGAAAGTAAATAGTAACTTTTCATTGAGCTATTTGTTACTTGTACTTGAATACAATTTCAATCAAGTAACAGTACTTTTACTTTAGTAGGATGTATCAGTACTCTTTACACCTCTGCTATACAAGTTATTAGAAATACATTTATTTAACAAGAACAAGCATTTCAGGTTTATTCAGACTGACACCAGTTCAAAGTGAAGTAGTTTATTTTATTGTTTAGTTATCGCTTTTGAATCTTAATCAGAAAAAGCTAACCATTTGTTTTTATTGAATGCTTTAAAATTGAAGTGATACCATTTATTTTTCTAACAAAAAGGTTTTTTTTGTCTCCATATCTCTCCAGGTAACCGATAAGATGGCAGCCAGGGAAGCAACTGGGCACAGCTACCTGGTGGCTTGCTGGCAGCCCATTCTGATTCTGATGCTGGGCACCGTGCTGTCTGGTTCCACCACAGGATGCCCTTCCCGCTGTGAGTGCAACGTTCAGGAGCGCTCTGTGATGTGCCACCGCAAGAAGCTCATGACAGTTCCCGAGGGCATACCTGCAGAAACCAAACTGCTAGACCTCAGCAAGAATCGGATCAGAACCATCAACCCTGATGAGTTTGTCAACTTTGCCAACCTGGAACACCTGGAGCTCAGTGAAAACACCATCTCCACCATTGAACCTGGAGCATTCAACAACCTTTACGGCTTACGGACATTGGGGTTGCGTAGCAACAAGCTGAAACTGATCCAGCTTGGTGTCTTTACTGGCCTCAGCAATCTTACCCAGCTGGACATCAGTGAGAATAAGATCGTCATTCTGTTAGACTATATGTTCCAGGATTTGTATAATCTCCGGTCCTTAGAGGTGGGCGATAATGACCTGGTGTTTATCTCCCACAGGGCATTTCATGGCCTAAGTAGCCTTGAGCACCTAAGTCTTGAGAAATGTAATCTGTCCTCTGTGCCAACAGAGGCTTTTACCCACCTCCACAGTTTGATCACTCTAAGGCTGCGACACCTCAATATCAATGTCATACGGGATTATTCTTTTAAACGACTGTATCGGCTTAAAGTGTTGGAGATAGCCAATTGGCCGTATTTGGACACAATGACTCCAAATTGTCTGTATGGATTAAATCTCACCTCCTTAACCATTGCAAATGCCAACTTGACCACTATCCCTTATGTAGCCTTGCGGCATTTGGTCTACTTGCGATTTCTCAACCTCTCCTACAATCCTATTCACACAATTGAAGGGAACAAGCTCCACGATCTACTGCGTTTGCAGGAATTCCACCTGGTTGGGGGCAGGCTAGCAATGGTTGAGCCCTACTCGTTTCGTGGTCTTAACTACCTTAAAATTTTAAACGTGTCTGGGAATGCTCTCAGCACTTTAGAAGAGTCGGCTTTCCATTCAGTTGGCAACCTCGAAACCCTGGCCTTGTACGACAATCCCTTGGCATGTGACTGCAGACTGTTGTGGGTATTTCGACGTCGCTGGAGGCTGAATTTCAACCGGCAGCAGCCCACATGTGCATCTCCAGAGTTTGTCCAAGGCAAAGAATTCAAAGACTTTCCAGATGTTTTGCAGCCAAACTACTTCACGTGTCGCAGGTCCAGGATTAGGGATCGCAAACCCCAACAGAAGTTTGTCGACGAGGGTGCTATTGTTCATTTTGCATGCCAGGCGGATGGTGATCCTGCCCCTGTAATTATGTGGCTGTCACCGCAGAAAAAACATATCACCACAAAAACGATTGGAAGGCTCTCTGTGTTGCCAGATGGGACCCTTGAGGTGCGCTATGCCCAGATTCAAGATAACGGTACATATGTGTGTATAGCTAGCAATGCCGGCGGGAATGACACCTCCCTTGCTCACCTTCACATCCATAGTTATTCACCTGACTGGCCTCATCAGCCCAACAAGACTTTTGCCTTCATATCCAACCAGCCCGCAGATACCGGAGCTAACGATACGAGAGCCAATGTCCCCTTTCCCTTTGATATTAAGACACTGATCATTGCAACCACAATGGGCTTCATCTCTTTTCTTGGTGTAGTCCTGTTCTGCCTGGTTCTGCTCTTTCTTTGGAGCAGAGGAAAAGGCAACACTAAGCACAACATTGAGATTGAGTATGTGCCACGGAAATCAGACGCTGGCATGAGCAGCAGCACAGTGGATGCGCCCCGCAAGTTCAACATGAAAATGATATAAGAGCTCCATGGAATTTATTCAATTTCAAGGGGAAAAAAAAAAAAAAAAAGAGGATGAATGGAACATTTCGTGTCCTTTCAAACCTGTGGATCCTGGTCTGTTGGCATAGAGTTTTATTGGTTTTTGTTGTTTTTTTCCCCTGATGGACCGGACAGGAGGGCAGTTCTTGACTTTCAAAAGGGAGAGTGAAAATGAAACAACACTCATTGCTACAAGGGGAGAAGGAATTTCTACAAGTTCCACAAGAGCATCAACTGAAATTAGAATTTGCCAGTTGTATATGGATTTATTGTGAGAAGCTATTGTAAAAAGCAAAAACACCCTTCAAACAACCTGAACCTGACCGGAGGTGTTTTTGTTTTTGGTTTTTTTTTGGGTCATTGCTCTTTCTTGTGTCTAATTTTCATTTGATGTTGGTTTTATTTCATGGTGTATTTTTTTTCCACATAAATGAGATTTGTATAGATGGAGGATCACAGCAGCGATTCGTTCATTTATTACCATGCATCAGTGTTACGATCGATGCTCTGGATCCACAGATATATTGAAGTGAATTTTGGGCAGCAGTCATTATTGCTTTGTAAGACATCAAATGTGAAACTTTACATCCAAATATCTGGTTGAGGAATAGTCACACATGGTCACCCTTTGTGTAACGAGGGGACTTCCTGCTTTCATGTCCTGATTCATGTGACTCCAGTCTTTGTCCTAGACAGTGCACAGAATTAAAGACGACATCATCATATTATTAAATCAACCATTTATCAATGGATCGTAATTCCTACTCTTAATTCTAAAGCTCTGTCCTTCTTTAGCCATTTTCCTATAATTCCTCCTAATGCCTTGATTTGAAAAGTAGTATAAATTCACATTAATAGCACTGAGATAATATCATTATAAGGTTTCTTAAGCCCGATTTTTATATGTGCAGACAAGGAGACTGGAGGCAGCAGATAGAAATGTGATCTGCTATTAGCTTTTGTGGTAATAATAGATGAAGCATATTTTATTTTGTTTATTCATCCAACTAAACAGTTAAGCTCTCATTGCAGACATTTTAAATTGCATTTCCATCTCCAAACCTGTTATGTAATGGTGTTATATCTTTATATCGTTCTCAACAAAAATTGTGGTGCTCCTATTTTTTGGCAAACAATGTGTTACTCAAGCTGTAGGATACTTCTTTCAGTCTGTTACAATCTTTTAGTTTGAATTATTTGCTTTCATCATGTTCTCCATCTGCCTGCCTCATTAAAGCCTGAAAATACTACATTCCATGATCATTTACAGGTCATGCTTTTTCCCCAACTAAAGTGCATTTTTAAAAAAAAACAAATCGGGATCCTGGGAAACGGACTGCAGAGGAAATCTGCTCCCAGTTGGCCCTGCATTGGAAACCAGAGGTCACAGCCTTACCTTTTAACATGCACACTGTGGACAGCTGGGCAAGTTTAATGTGCGTGAGAATAAAAGATGAGGTATTTATGATGGATGACATTACAGATAATAACAAAGTAATGGCTGGAAGTGTGGACAGAATATGCAGATGGTGAAAGTGACACAGATGGTTACGGCCATGCAACGACCTGAAGCAGCTTTGGTGTAATCCCCCTTTGCGTAAAGGAAAAAGAAAACTGTGGATACGGCTCACGGTTCTCCCTCTTGCTGAATATGAATGCTCTCTTTGTTCAGTGTGGCTATTGTACCTAGCCTTTCTGTTAGTCCCAAGTGATCTCACCTTGGGTTTCTGATTCTGATTTTCCTTCTTTTTTGACCCTGGACAATATTGATCATGTAGACCAAGCCAACTTTTTACAAAAGAAAAAAAAATATATATTAAAAAATGATCTATGGAAAATACATTCAAATTGTTCTGTGCAATAAAGGTAATATGCAGATTTCTTTTCTTTTTTTTTTTTTTTTTAATAATGAAGATTTTGTTGATGTTAAATTGTTGAGAATATGGTATGTTGTATTAAACAATCTATGGACTTTTTTAAACACGTGAGACTTTTAATTTCAATTTCAAAACGAATTTTAGCCCTGACTTTGTTACATTACAGCCAAAACCAATGGCTATGTATCAGAAAACCAACAACACATTGTGTTTACACATCTAAAGAAAAAGGTTTTCAATTCAATTATCACTAATTATTTGTAGAATCACAATGACTGCTCTCATTACCATTGCCTTTTGTTTAAATATAGAATAATGACTTTTTCATGTTTATTTCAAACAGCTGGGTGTAGGTGCACCAGTGACCCAATGATGAAGTTAATGTAAGATTCCACTGATGAATAGCTCATTAAACAATGATGCAGGATACACAGTCATTTACCGTCATAGATTGCATCGCTAATTGCTTGTTTACAGGGAAAATGTAGTGGATTGTTCGTTCACGTGTCTGGCCTGTAATTAAGCAACATTAGTAAAGGATCGCTGCCTTTATGATATACATAACAGGTAATGCAGAAAGTTACTGTGTACATTAGGAAATGCCTTTCTATGGTGAATAGGGAGTTAACCCTGTAAAGCCTGAATCATTAAATCATTGACAGAAAATTCCAATGTTTTAAAACTGGAGCCTCTATTGGTCCCCATGAACAACCAATACAGTATATATAGATATTTCCATTTATGAGTTGTAATCTGTATCATATTTGATACGTCCAGTCTCAGTGCTCAAATATTGTGTTTTTTTTTTACCAATAAAAACACAATAAATATCCAACATGTCAACAGATTTGTAATTCCATACATGTGCAAACTATACACAAACAAACTATATTTATATATTACTATATTAGATAGACTTTATTAATCCCTTGGGAAGGCCCCGTGAGATAAATTACATTTCCAGCAGCATTCCGAAAAGAAAAGAAAATCAGCAAACAGGGTAAAATAATATATAAATAGAGAATATTTCATCCAAAGCTATTACTGATCATATATGGCTTCAAGCGGCGCACGGTGGCTTAGTGGTTAGCACGTCTGCCTCACAGCAAGAAGGTCCTGGGTTCAAGCCCTGGGGTGGACACTTGGGTCCTTTCTGTGTGGAGTTTGCATGTTCTCCCCGTGCTGCGTGGGTTTCCTCCGGGTACTCCGGCTTCCTCCCACAATCCAAAAACATGACTGTAAGGTTGATTGGACGCTCTAAATTGCCCATAGGAGTGAATGAGAGAGTGAATGGTTGTCTGTGTCTCTGTTGCCCTGTGATGGACTGGCGCCCTGTCCAGGGTGTACCCCTGCCAAGCGCCCTATGAGAGCCGGAGATTGGCACCGGCAGACCCCCGCGACCCTGTCAAAACAGGAATAAGCGGGTAAGAAAATGGATGGATGGATATGGCTTCAAAAGAAATAATAAATACCAAAAGACTTCACCCTGATATTTGATATCTTTGAAAAGTAAAATGCTGTTCTCTAACATAGACATATTGTAGGTTATTGGTTGGTTGTTGAATGGGTTACAAGTGGCTAGTCCAGGCCAAAAGTACCATAGCAGCCTTTTGGATCCAGCCCAGCTCATGTCAGGCATTAAAATAAGGTGCGTTCTTCAACATTTCACAGATTGACAAGGCTACCAACTGACTACCAACCTGCAGGGTCACAAGGACAGAGGTCTCCTCAATCACAGTGAATATTTTATGATGTCTTTCCCAGTACAGCAGCAGCGCTATTCAAACGGTGATCCACAGGAAACATGCTGCTCTGCTCAGCTTATGGTCCATCACAAAAAACACACAAAAAACCCAACGAGAGCACTTCATCATTTTGACAGAATAACTTTCAACACTATACAATGAGATGAGATTCCTGCCTTTGTTTGTATTAAATCAAATGTTACCCTATGCATGCAGGACACTTTTATTTTGCTGTAATGAGACAAGTTTGATTGTTGCAGTAAAAAAAAATTAATTGCTCCAATATTGAAATAATTGGAGCATAAAATGGAACACATAAGAATAGATTTGTATTTGTAATATAAAACATACATTCTCCAATGTGCATTATGAAATAAATTTTGTTGCATCTAACGTATGAAGCCGGAGAACAGAAAATAAAATAAATAAATAAAGAGAATATACAGAAATATAGCACATTAAATAGGTAGTCCATGGAAATGTTTTTGAAGTATAAAATATGAAAACACAATTATTTTCACATAGGAAATTTTTGTTGTCAATAAAGACAATTTGTTTCCTTTGTTCCAAGTTTAAGAGTTTGATGCCACAGAGCAGCAGGAGGAGAACAGTCCACTATGACAGAGTAGGTCAATGTTCTGCAGGTTATGGGATAAAACTAGTGTTATGAACTAAATGGATTTAGACTTCTCTATTCTGCTTTATTTCACACCATTACCACGTTGGTTCGGACTCCGTTGGGACTTTTGATGTCTTCTTCTTCTTCTTCTTAAGATATATCAAAGGATGCTCATTTCTTCTGACTCACGAAAAAAGCATTGGACTGGCAGAACATAAAAGAAGGAGAAAAACTATTCTGAAGCCTTGAAACATGGGGAATAATGGGGACCTCCTTTGTTTTCACTCCCCAGATATTTCATCTGTGCTTAAAATTCTAGGTCAGGAGCAGGCTGATGGATCCTTGACACCGCACGACAAGTCCCGCTCTTCAACTGAGCATGAAAATACACAGGGACCCTTGGGTGTTCATTGTAGGCATAGAAATCCACATTGAGAGCAGCATTTGGCTGACGTGACTAGAATTTAGAAAGCCACTCATTGGCTACCCCTGTTTAAATATGAAATTCAAGCTTGTTTGCTGTGGTCAGCTGGGCTTCAGAGTCTGATTTCCTAAGAGTGATATGTGATGAGGTTCATGCCTTTTTCTAAATAGGGTTTACTTTTTGAGGTTTGATTTTTAGAAAAACTTCTACTCGAGTGCTGAACCTAAATGGTATTAAATAGATGCAAATGCCGAAGGCAAAGTCAGCGAAATGTTAACACCTTTGTTTCAGAAACGTGAACTTGTAAAGCTGCTAGTACCACTGTACGTAAGTCACATACACGCTACAGATTCTGTCCATTTAAAGTCAGCATTTTACTTTTCTGTGATCGCTACCCTCTTCTTCAGCCTTACACAATGAATGTTAGCTAAACTGAAGGTTTAGGGGTATTAAAATGTGTGCAAACGTCACTCCACGCACTGATAAGGGGTACAAACCCCAGGAAATCAATGCTTCACAATGCACCCACAATCTATTTACTGCATTTCCTTCTGATGAATATGTAAAGTAGGCGGATCACAGAAGGGGAGCAAAAAAATGGGAGGAGGAAATGCAAAAAATAAATATGCAGTAGACAATGCTATTCATCAAATGTGGAACTGTTTGCGGTGACTGTTTCTGCGCCAGAAAACAGTACAACTCACAGCCAGGTGCTAACTCACACACAGAGATCATAGCTGCAGTAAATGTTGACACAAAACACAGCTAAGAAGAAAAAAGGCTCCAGTTAACCTTTCTCGAATAATAAAAATGATTTAAATAAAACAATAGTCAATGTGAACATCCACTGAATGAGAAAATAAAGTGTCTGTGAGGGAGAGAAACAGCTAGAGTCAGGTGTGGCACGCCGCAGTGCAGAGGATGCTTCTGTGCACTCACCTCTCAATGTTGAATGAGCAAAATGTTCATTTAAATACGGTGGTTTCCACCACGTCTATACGCGCAGCTATTAGTGCTGCAAACTTAGACAATTCCCCACAGCAGGTGAGGAAACAGCGCCACCAAAGGATTTAGGGACGCATGTGGTTTAGCACCCTTTATTTCAGATCTTAGTGAATCCACCCAAAGTGTACGGTGTAATGGACCTATAGAGTACCTATGTAGTCCCAAATCACTTTTACCATATCAGCAGATTCACCCATTCACACTCACATTACCAGACCAATGGTTCAGAGGTGCTATGCAAGGTTCTGGTCTACCAATGGGATCAACTTAAGGTTCAGTGTCTTACCCAATCCTTTGGATGGAACCCCCAACCTCTCGATCAGAGGACGGTCCGTCTGCCAGCGCCAGCGAAGCATCCAGTAGCAGCAGCCATGGCCACAACAAAAAGTCTACGAGAAGAAAGGTGGCTCCATCCATCTTACGCAAAGAACACGTGTAAGTGGTAAAAATAGAGAGGAGGATGTGAAGGATTAAAAAAGGCTGACTTTTACATAAAACCCTAAGTGCACAGGCTTATGTGCTAATGTGAATCCTTTTCCCCAGAAATATGCTAAAAACAAAAGTGCTACTTTAATGTTTGGATGCAAAAGACGCAGTAATTCTCTCCTGAGAACTGCTTTTACAAAATCTGAATTTGATTAATTGGCCCCTTGCTTATTTTGTTAAAAGTGCACAAGCATATAATGCAAAAAATATGTATCCGTGATATTAAAAGCTATAATTCCAACCGTTACTATTATTATTATTGGGACTTTGATGTGATTTGACCCCTATATTATCTCAGTTATTATTATTGTGTCTAAACAAGTTACTTTACTTCCACTGCTTTGTATGAATGTGACTGAGAGAATTATTAATATTAAAAACGTATTGTAAATGTAAATGTATTGTCCCAGGGCAGCTGTGGCTACAGATGTTACCTACTATCCCCACTATGGATGTGGTGCATGAACACTGTATTTGTATTGTTTCAGCATTAAGAGTCTACAGCATTATAAATGTTTTATCAGAGAAAAAAAAAAACATAAAATCATTAATACTTACATTTCCAAACTGTGAAGTAACTCACATTGCATGAATTAATTAAATTAATTAATACTGTAGCCTAAAGGTACACATCTTAGGTAAAGAACCAACAGTTTATTCATAAAAGTCTTGTATGGAACATATTCTCCCACTTAAATGTACTTAAAAAACCTGTAAAACACACTGTACATCAGTCAAAGCAGTAGATCTATGGAGCAGAAATGAACACCTGCAGATCACTAAAAAAGTTCAAACAAATATTTACAAACCAGAATCTTCAAAGATACAAGAGAAAAACTTATAGCGATGTGCAATGGCTCCTTTTTCAGATACGCTTATTTAGTTTGCTTCTGCATTTGCTCAGATTATCTACAATGTTTTATTTTTTATTTTTGCCTGAGCACTTTCTATATTCTAATTTTCATCTCCAACATGTTCAAATAATGAAATAAATTCACCGTATATAGCCAGAAACGCCTATGGAAATGAACTATGCAATTGTTTAGGGTCCAGTGAGCCATTAGGGTCCTCAAAGCTGAGTCCTTTGCCTCATATTTATTATTTTACCCTTATCCCCAGGGGTGGAAATGGCCATCTGGTATACTGGGCATCGTCCCGGTGGGCCGTCGACCCAGGGCCGGTCCGGTCTGCTACGTTTTATTTTTTATGTTTTTTGAAGAGTAAGTGGAGGTAGACATGGTAACAGGTGGCCAAAAATGGTCCAAAAGTGGTAAAAACGTGGCAAGAAAAGAGTCTAAAGTGACTAAAATGGGCCAAAAGCAGTTAAGAGTGGCCAAAAAACAGGCAAATAAATAAGAAAACGGTGGTATTTAATGGCAAAGGGCAATTTAAATGAGCAAAATGTGGCAAACAATAGTGAAAAAGGGCAAATGTGGAACAAAAAGAGGCAAAATGTAGGGAAAAAAGGAAATAGGTGGTATATATTAGGCAAAAGTTACAAAAAGCCTCATGTTCAGCATCACTGACTTAATAACAGCTTGGTGTCGCGTATAATGTCGTGGGCTGGAATGTCGTGGGCAGGTCTGGACAGAAAATGCCAGCGCTGAATTTTTGTCCCTAATAGGTTTAAAAATAAATGTCGGAGAAAAGCATGAAATAAACTTCTATCATAGGCAGTGGCTCAAGTTTTTGAGGCGTGACTTAGTTAAAATCACTGACGTTAACAACATCTTTTACAAGGCCCTTACAACATTAGACACAGCACTTTATTTTTTTATATTTGTGTAAAAGAAAGGAAGGTTCTTCAACAGACCACAGACAACTTCTACTGTAGGCAAATGCCCTACAGCTAAACATTCCCTCATCTTTTTTTGAAAAGTTAAAACTGCTAAAGAAAAGTAAGAGTCTTATCTTGTTTTTGATGAAAATCTGTATCAAAGCTGCAAACCTGCTTTGTTGAGGAGAAAGAAAAGCAGGACTGCATTGGTTTCCTGAGGCTGTTGACAGAAAGCCTCTCCAAGTGAAGAGCTAGCAGAGTGGACACAGCAGCTTGTCCTGTCAGACTCTCAGTGACTGAGTGATAACGTTAATAAGCTACCAGATGAAAGCAGACAGCTCCAGGCCTGCTTTATGTCATTGTTAGCTGAAGCACAGCTTGACTAATGAAGACACAACTTTTATGTTACATTCTTCAGGCACATACCCAAATGTTGTAATTCTCTAGGAAAACAATCTGATGTTTACTCACGGCACAATGTATGCATCACAAATTACATACACACAGTATATACCAGTGGGCGTGCACTGTAGCTGTTCCCAAGCCAAAATACGGCGCTTAGGGGCGCTTCCATCTTGCAAATTAGACACCTTTGGAGTCGGCGCAGTAGGGCCCGGTGGGAGGAGTCGTGGTAGCATGCCCTGCCCATTTAGCGTACTGCCCTGATGACTTACGCAAGAACATAAAGATCTTTCCTGTCTGGAAATTCTACCAACGTCTTGTTCAGATCATAGATGTTTGTACAAAACCACCATATATATACACTCTAATGTCTAGTTTAATGGTGTCTCAGCTTTCCTTCATGACGTAATTGCTATTCACAAAGAGAGCTACGCAAGATCTGAAGCAGTCAATCATCGTCATATATGATGTAAAATCTCATTTTTCAACCTCAAATTACTTATTTAAAACCAACTTCACAGAAAAATGAACACTTGAACACAATGTAGGGTAATAATAAAGAATGATCACATCAAAGTATAGGTTTGGGAAAAAAAATATGTGACGAGTATTTTAACTTTACAGTTTGACCCACATCCCATCCGTTATCATTGAGGAGGCGGGGTTTATGACCTATACTGCAGCCAGTCAGCAGGGGGAGCTCTAACAAAAAAGCTTCACTCCACCAGGAAGCTTGTCCTGTCCATTCTTTTTAGTCTATGGCTTACAGTATACCAAGGTTGGTGTCAAATACATTTTTCAATTACATTTTTGCCTTTAATTTTTTCCAATTACAATAAAAATTATTAGTTTCCCTGAAATAAATTACAATTACAGTTTCAATTACCTTCCTCTTGTGTTAGCTTTCTGTTAGCATCTCTTATGACAAGAGACCTAAATCAGATGTAAATTACACACAAAAAAATTTAAATATCTATCTGTTTTTTTTATCTCCTGGTTACCTTGTTAGGCTTCCTTATCAATGAAAATCTTGGTATTAATATTTTTGATGTGGGCATCTGAGCCTTTTTTGTCACTATACCCCTAGATTTTAACTTTATTTTAAATAGTACAATGATTTTCAAGAGAATTAATGGTTAAACCTGATATGAAACACATTTTAATAATGGTTTTCTACGAAGGCAGATGTGTAAACCATAAAACTATAACATGGTTCCCCAGTTTTGCATTTAATTACATTGTAAAATTGAAAGTTAGTTTTCTGTTGGTGCATTGCAGGAATTTTCAACAAAAAATATATTAAAGCATTCACATTTATTTTAAACGCTTTAAGTTGAGTAGTTGCTGAGACTTTGATCCTTCTCGGTTCAGAGGTTTATGTCTGGTTTGGCTCCCATGTGGGGGACTTAGCGTTAGCTTTGATGTTAAGAAGAGAGTTCAGAATAGTTAATAAACACCTCCCCAAGCCCTGCTGCATCAACAACAACAACAACAACAACAAAAAACAACAACAACAAAAAGAGCACCTGATCCCCAGCTCATCCCTTACCTCCTGTTTCTCATGTTGGCCGGCTGATATTGTTTTACTGTTTTTGGCCAGCCGCAGGCATTTGAGTGCAGACTAGGATGGTGTCCAAAAAGGTGATCAGTAGAGGCCCCGGACCATATGCCACAGCCCACGTCTCTGCAGGCGACTCAATCCACCCTTCTTATTTATTTATCAACCATATGAAAGAGTCTTAGGTCCCCATTAACAGAAAAAAACAGTAGTGGCAGCCAAAAGTAGTGGCATAAGTCATTAAAAGCATCTTTTTTTGACTGCTAAAACCATCTCACACATAAAGATTATATTGATTAGTGCTTTCCAAACTGTTCATAGTCCCGTACCAGGGTTGGGGTCAATTTTAATTGTAATTGTGTAATTGATCATTAATTATAATTATGGTATAATTTTAATTGTAATTTTAAAAATCAGTTACTGTCGTAATCGTGACTAAAGTGTAATTGAGTTCAGATAATTGACTTTGTCATGAAAATTCAATAAAAATGGTCAATTATAATATAACGCAAAACTAGGGAACACATATGTAGTTAACAATTATTAAACTATGTTCCATATCAAGCTTTCCCACATTTGACCATTTAAAAAAATTAATGAATCATAATTTAATTATTGAAATTGAAAACGTATTTGTAACTGAAAAATGTAATTTACCCTAACCCTGTCCCATACCCCTTCAGACATTTAACCTGAATCTATGTACCCCCTACTCCCACACACTTAGAAAACATAATGATGTTGTCATATACATTGTATCCCTACAGTGAAATTTGTTTCTTAAGTTTACCAATCCTGTTATAAATAATAATATATAATAAATAAATAAATAAAAATAAATAAATAAATAAAAAAAACATTAAAAGTATCTATAAGCACACAATAACACATTTTATTCAGAATCATCACTTGTTTGCTTTATTTAAATAAATAGCCAACTGGCATTATTAGTGAGAAACAATCCCATTTTATTAGCATTTTGACTGATTTTTCAAGACCCACAGAATATTTCGTTCTATGACGATTTGAAATCTGAAAGATTAGACTCTCTACTTTCATCAGAAAAAATAATTTTGTTTATAGCTTGTTTCGTTCTTCTGTAATCAGCAGTTGAATTGAGGCAAGTTTCACACAAATCCCGTTTGTGACAAAAAGCTGAGAAAAAAACGGCTTTTTCTGAAAAACCTATTAGTGACTCTGAAGCAATTTATTTTTGCTTTAGGGACACTTCAACATTGTTTCCTTCTATGAAACTACAAAAACAACACTGAGACCGGGCTTTTGATGGCAACATTTTTTTTATTTTGTTAGCTATGTCAGAGTCAATCACACAGACGTAACTTCCTCTTCCTCCCGACACACCGGGATGACCCGTTTAGCCGGGTTAGTTGATGGTTTAATCTCACAATCGCAGCATAATCAATAATCCACTCAGGTTCACACATGTTCTGTTAGTATGTGGAGCTGTGAGTTGCTGAATACTTCACAATATCACTCCTTTGCGCCATAATCTCCCTCGTCCTGCTTGTTCCTCCTTAGCTAATGGTAGCATCAGTGGCTAATCTCTCATTCAAAGGTGCGCTGCTGCCACCTTCAGGGCACAGTTGGTGACTACATCACACTACAACTTAGATATGGATGAGGGACCTCCGCCAGGGTGTATTCTAGTAATCTCTGTGAAAAAACGTAAATGACGTAATATTACGTCAATGGCACTGAATGAGTTAATTGTTTTCCATGATTGCCAAAGCTAAAAATCCAATTTCCCACAAGTACGTTGTGGCAAAGGGTATCAAGCCCATTTGGCTAGCGCAAACCAATGTAGCTCTAGCCATATTTTTGCTTTTTAATTGTTTTTCAACCACTAGAGGGTAGTCCTAAAGAGGCCAATGTGTAATTTGTGGCAATGCATGGAGGCTCCTCACTTCTGGTCTATTTATGACGCGTTTCCATTGGCGGTATTGGCTCTATACAGCTCTGCACTCCTCGCTTTCGGGACCTGATACGGTTTTTCCTGAGTGATTCCATTGAGCACCAACTTGACACGCAAACTTACCAAACTCCACGGATTGCACTTTTTTGCTGCGCCCCTCACAAGATTGCCAACAAAAATCAGTGGTGGTCAAATGCTTCCTCTCTGTGCGTAAGTTGATGACTCTACGCTGTGATGATTCTCAGACTCAAACAGTGTTTGCTTTGAGCCTACGTCACATTTTTCAACTAGGGCTGCTTTTTTTGGAACCTCAAGAAAGTAGGTACTAAATAAAGCAGCATCAGGTACCACGGAGGAGGTACTCTTTCCCAGTGGAAACACGCAAAAAAGAGACTAGAGCCGATGCCGACCGTGGAAATGTGCCATTATATTCTAAGTTTCCATTGCTGTCACTCTGTTTTTACTTTGTTTTTATGTACCCCCTATGACAATTTGCGTACCCCACTTTGGGAACCTAGGATACAGATTATTTGTGCTCATTTTACTGGATGTCATATTGTCTGTAGGCAAATGTATTACCAAGGTGAGCTGGGCAATTATTATCAAGGTAAATAGGCAAAGAGGTACGAGTCATTCATTCCATCCTTTCACACTGCTCTAGTTCCAATTCCCCTACACCTACATCGTAGATGGGCTGTATGACATAATTGAGAGCTCAGGCGCTATTTCACCTTGAAGTGGGTAACCATTGTGCAAATAATTTGGATTCTGCCAACTTGCCTCAAGGACAGTGAGATGCTGAAATTGGATGGGGTTGTGGAGGCAGGTGTCGCTTGAAGATAGACGAGATCTGATGCTGCTCCCATTTGTCAGCATTGTTCCAAGTTATCTGTGGGTGAGTGGGGGTTTCATTTATTTTCTCCTTCCGGCTTCAGATTATCTGAGTTTCTGTCTGCCTTTGTAGTTTTATTGCAGGGAGCCTTCCATCACTCCCCCCCCCCCTTCACTCGTACATGAATGCCACAATAGGAGATTTGTAAAAAGTCAAACACGCAGAAAGATGAAAAATGCGGCTGTGGATGACTCTACACTGATTTTGTGGCAGTCTGATTATAGCTTTGTGTTGTTCAAAAAGAAGAAAAAAAATCAAAAGACATTTTTTTAGCTAGACCTTATCTTACTAAGGCACTTAAACTTTCACTTTACGCACATTCATCTGAAGGTAAGTAATGAAAAGTACTGCTAACCTCACAGCACTCTGTGATACAAGCTCACTTTCAACTGGGTTTCTTTAAAAACACAGTTCATTTACATAGTGGTGCAGTACTCAAGGCCACATTTTAAAGATCTTGGTCTTGTCTCTGACGTATTGTGATAACAAGGATCAGAACTGGATGAAACAATAAATATATTTAATTCATGTGTTAATCCACCTCATATAATGACCTTTCTAATGTGACTGAGTGACGCACACACCACTACACACAAGCGGGAGAGAGACATGGGAGGTTGACATAAAAATCTAGTTTTAAGATCTTTAGAATAACTGTAAATGTATCAATAGTAGTAATAGTAGTAGTTTTAATACATATGAGTTTATTTTTTTCTAAGAATTCAGTTACACCTTTTTTTTTGCATTATTGAGAATTTTACATGTTCTGCTTTGATAGAGTTGCAAACACCTATTTTGTCCATCAAAAGTATTTAAAAGAAGCTAAAGATTGAATGTTATTTAAATGTCGAATGTTGTCATTGCTTTTGAAAATTTTTTTTTTTTACTGATCTCAGTCTCAGTCTTGACTTGGTCTCGGTCTCGGTCTCGGCTCGTAAAAACCTTGGTCTTGTCTTGGTCTCAGTGCATTCTGGTCTCGGGCAAGTCTTGGTCTCAGATAGTGCGCCATCTTAAAGTAGCTGTCCTACGAAGCAGGTTATAAACATATTAACTTTCAACCCGAAAGCGCGTATGCTCACACAGAGCAGTATATTAGTCTGGTTAGAATAAAAAATGACCACAAAAAGCTGTAAATGAACTGAAATGCAGACGTGGGGCAGTGAGGAGGTGAGTTCATGTGTGGATGATCATCAGTTACAGTCACACGTTAATCCGAACGGGAGTAGCCCGCCTGCACACATTCTGATTGGCTGAGTTGTTTAAAGGGCACTTTCATCTGCCAATAGGGTGCAGCCTATTCCCCGGTGCGGCTTTTACTTGGAATTTTCCAGGAATATTGTAAAATTATTTGAAAGTGACCGATACAGCGGTGTGCTAAATAAACCTGGGAAATACTGTACTGTATTTAGATTTACATAAAACTAGCTGATTAGTGTTGGTTTGGTGAAGCTGCTAAATTTCATCATGAACAGTAGATATAGGTGTAATAATAATAAGTACCTAGTGATTTATGTAAGCAAAGACAAACCCAGTATGCATGAACACAATTCAAATCTGGAATACAGCTATGGGTTAAAATACAACATCCTAATAAATTTTGAAACAACTACAGGCAGATGAGTACATTACAGCAGAAACATAGTAAACAGCAACACCTTAAAGAGTACTGTACCACTCATGCTGGTTTATAACATCAATCAGTTTTATGTAGCAATAAACAACAGACGAGCACAATTACTCAACAATTTTACTCCTCGAATACAATCAGTCAAGCAGCCATTTTTGGTCAGTTGTGACTCATAGATTCTTCATGCATTAATTCCCAACTTCTTTCTTTCATGTTTTTCTTTATTAATGTTTATCTATTGGTTTTCTCCACATTTTCATCCATATATATTTTTTCCATTATTCCATGGAATACACAAGGATGTGTGATCATAAAAAGGTGTAGAAACACATTTTTTATGGTAAAATAGAAAGAGTAAAATGCTTTATTTCTTCTTTTTTTTAAAATGTCAAATTAACCTGCTTCTTTCCTTTTAATTAAATCCAAACGTGAGAAAATTAAAACCGGAAAATGCTGCAAATATGAACCAATAATTCTCATTCCTTTTGCTTTGAAGAGTATTTCACTGAAGCTTTTGCATTGAAAGGTTCACAGTTTCTGCTGCAAATAAATCACTTAAAGTTATTGACTGACGGATGTTTAGTGTCTATGGCTCCTGAGTGCATTATTGTCTCAATGGAGGCATGAAGAGCAATAATCAAGTCAAAAGCCATCTTGTGTGCACTGCACAATAAAGATTAGGCTGTTCTGAAAGCTGAATGATGACAAAATTGGCCTCTGGGCTCCGAAAATCCACCTCATTTCCTTAGACTTCAAAACAGCAAGGGGTTCTTTTTTTAAAGTATTCATGCCAAAAGCCTTCTTTAAACTTTATTTTTCCGCAGCAAAGATTATACTGTTCCACTGTTAAAAATTATTATTATTATTATTTTTTCAATAAAATTATTAAATATTTGTAGTTTAGTCATTGTAAGACTCTAACTTTGAAAAAGTCAGTAAAACACTGGAATGTTTACCTGTAGATTGTGAAAAAGGCAATTATGGTGTACACTATGATATTTCTTGTCAACTTGTCAAAACTTCCCACAAGTTCTTTTAATCCATTTGTGTCTCGTGATTTTGTAGTTAAGAATTACTCAGGCTCTTTGTTATTGACAAATCCACAACCCTTTGAAATCAACACCCCTTGCAGATAATTATCGTCATCGTGAAATAATTTATTCAAAAGCGCGTCTTATTAAATCTTCTGCCAGACCCAAAAGACATCCACAACCTTTAATCTGAGAGTCTTGGAGAGCTGTTTAGATCTTTGCATAATGACAGCGCATATTCCAGAGCGTAGAGAGCAGCCTAGCCCAAATGTCAGAGGTTTAAATTCACCTTTTGCATCATCGCCAGACTTTCAACATCTTCAATCACTGTGGAAACAGATTTAGGGCGAATAAATTAGGTTTATATAAAACTATTAAGAAGTTTTTATTTTTTCGAGCGATGTAAATAATGAACATTTGAAAAAAGATTCATATTTATAGTTAGTCTTTGCAAGAATTCCACTCAAGACACAATATGTAAAGAAGACAAAATAAAAAACAATATTCTTAAAATCCAATGAATTCAATTACTCACTCCTCCAAACGTAGCTAGTCTCTGCTAAATATCGTATAGTCAGCAACAAGATATTCACTATCTTTTTGGTAAAGTGTAGGTTCAACTTCTCAGACCTTTTAAGGGATTGTACTACACATGAGCTCTGACTTTTTGCTGCGACATTATCAAGATGTCCTTCAAGACCTTTGGGTATGTGAGGCTTCCATCGATTGTCTATTCCAGCATATGCCACAGAGATCAATGGAGATTAAAAGCCAGGTCAACACTTTATACTCAGCTGTGCTTCTCACACCATTTCTAAATCAGTCTGCATTAGGGTCACAAATATTTGTAGCTTCACAGAATATCATTTCCATGAGTATGAACATCTTCTACAACACATAGGGACATACAAAAGTAGAAGAAAAAGATGGAATAAACAAGGATAAGGAAGATAAACAAGAGCACAAACCTCCGCAAAGAACCAAATCTTTGCCAGATATTGACAGTTATCTGGATCGGTGATCTTGAACTCGGTACCGTGATCATTAACACTTTAAAGACTTGTAATACCAATAATACCAAAACAGTAGGTCCAAACGTATATGGGCACCCCATGTATTTGGAAAATCCCAATGAAATGCACAATCTGGCACCAATCTGTATGAAACTCAGTGGGAACCAACCCAACATAACTGATTTTTCCATTTTTCAAACCGATCCAGAATAAGAATTTGGATTCCCTCCAAATATAATGGAATCTTCCATTAACATGAAGTCAAACTTTTTTTTAAGTCAAAATCTGATGGAAAAAGACTTGTGAAAATATTACCTCCTTGGAGGAGGTAATTAGTTACCTTTTGAACAAAATGAAGGATGTTGACCTAGACAACATACCAGTGGTGGCATGGAAATGTTTCAGGAAGTTCACAGCAAAGTTTCTGATTCGACGATTGAACTTAATCCTGTAAAATGAGAGGTTGCCGAAAGAGTGTAGACAAGGGATGGGCCGTCGATAAGAAAAAGGGGCCGGCCCGGTCTGCTACTTTTTTTTGACAAGCAAGTGGAGGCAAACATGGTAACAGGTGACCAAAAATGATTCAAAAGTGGAAAAAACTAAGAGAGTGAAAATGGACCAAAAGCAGTCAAGAGTGGCCAAAAAATGGGCAAATAAAGAGGAATCAGGTGGTATGTAATGGCAAAGTGTAGCTTAGATGGGCAAAACGTGGCAAACAATAATGAAAAAGGGCAAAAGGGGGTGAAAGGAAATATTTGGATGAAATGTGGCCAAAAAAATTAAAGAAAGGACAAAAATTGAATAAAAGGGACATTTATTACAAAAGGAAGCTATATGTGAAAAAAGTGTCAAAAAGGTGCAAAAACGGGAGAAAGGTAGTTGCAAAATGGTCAAAGGAAATAGGTAAAAATGGATTCCCCGCTTTAAGGTTTTCTGGGGGAATAAAGACATAAAGAACCACATGTTGAACATCACTGACTTAATAATGGCTTCTTCATGGTCTGGACAGAAAATTCCAGGGCTGAATTTTTGTCCCAGTCCATGCCTGATGTTGACATTGTGTGTTGATTACCACGTTCAACTGTCATAACAACAGAATCAAGCTGATTATTTATAGCATGAAGAGGTGGTAATGAGTAGTGAAAACTCAGTAAAGAGAAAGGAAGGATCTCTGTGTTGCAGCTAAGCAAAGATACAACGTTTGAACTGAGAATGCTGTTGGAGAAGTAAAGAGATCAGAAAGAATTGCTCTGTGTTTTTCCTGCATTTGGGGGAAAGCATCTGCTAGAGTGTTGCCAGAGGAGTACAGGACATGTATGACAGCAGTGAGGTGCTCTTTTGGTTTAACAGAGACTTTCAAAGTGGCTTTGTGCCTGTGGTAGGAACCAAACAGCGCAGCCTTTTTTAGTTTGCAGGCAGGGGTAATGGATAGGTACAAGAGCACAGGCAGGGTGCACTGGTTGGAGACGAGTGTCAGGAGGTATATGTGGCAAAAGAGCTACAGCTAGCTTGAAGGGGAAGGTGTGCAGGACAGCAGTGAGACCAGCCGTATTGTTAGAGGTGCTGACACTGTCCAGAAGGCAGGAGGTGAACAGGAGGTGGTAGAGCTGAAGGGTTTTCCACTAGAAGAGAGTAAAATAAACATTTCCTATAGGAAAACGTAGATTAATCAGTTTAGTTGGTGTGAATCAGAATCAGCTTCATTGGCCAGGTACAGTTTAGAACAATACTAGGAATTTTGACTTGGTAGTTGCAGCGAAAGATACACATCAACACACCGGAGCAGCCATTTGAAGATGGGATCAACAACAGGAGGAGAGGCGAGGGGAAAAACGGCCAGTTGGAGACTGATTTCCCTAAACAGAGAAGGCAGTGTAAAACCGGAAAAAAAACGCCTCCGCAAAGATAAATTTAAGCAGGACACAGTCAAAGAACACGAGACAAGGGTAGGGTTGGGTAGGAGGTGGACTGGGGGAGGGGGTCAGGTGGGAAGAAGAACAGGATTCCAACCATTTGGGGACATGGACGTGCTGACGATGGGCGCTGCTACCACACCTCCAAGTAGCACGGATGGGAGGGGGGGCGGGAAGATGGCTGACGAAGGCATTTGAAATTGAAGACCTGTAGCTGTGCTACTGACAACAGCCAGATAACGTGTGTGATTTAGTCATGTCTGTAGGAGAGATAATAGTTATAATAGGGTAGTTAATCAGCCCATTTGCCTGATTTGATTCTGATTGATAAGGTCTTGATGCGATTAACGATTCTCGATTATCAATTGAATTTTTATTATTGCTGATTATTGATCTTCCATTTAACATTGGTAAGCTGATATATTATTTTACTTCTTGTTAAAGTAACACCTCACAGCACCTTCAATACTGTATAGTGTCAATGAAATATCCCAATTATTATTAGTCATTCAATGTAACGGTTGAAGAGTACAGCTGTGTTTTTGGTTAATATGTTCTTTTTTATAGAATATATTTTTGTTTTATGTCTGAATTAGTTTTGGATCAAGTTGTTCAAGTTCAAAAGGAGCACTGTAAATATTCTCAAATGTTTGTAGCCAAAGTGTCATGTATTGTATATATTATTATCCAGTGAAAACAATCTATACCTGGTGGATTAAAAGAGAACTGATATCCCTGCAGGAAATTAAAGAGACAAAGATAAGACATCAAAAAGTTAAAACAAACAAATCCATTTGTATTATTTCATTCCCTCACCCAATGAGAATAAGAGAATCGGTAAGGAATCAAATCCAAATGCTAAATTCTTATCAATTCCCATCCCTATTCATATTACAGTTTTAAAAGTTTTTAGATTTTTTAGAAATTTAAGAATCTATTCATAATCAGACGCCAAAGTCTCAAACATAGTCATGCAGGCTCTGCGCACAACGGAATCCACGCTGACAGTCCACTTTCCTCAAAGCTTACATACTCGGGCGCACTGCCGTGTAGTACTTTCCATTAAAATCCTTCATTTCCCACGTATTTTAAAGCTGTCGGTACTTTCGTAGCTCTTCTAGCAGTCTCTCCTCTAAGCTCATCTAAATCTCTCCTGCTCTGTTTCACCAGACGTGTTAAATGCAGGTCGGTGTTATATTTAATGCGGGTCGATACAAGGATGAGCAGTGTTTACTGTGACACGAAGAACGTGGACAAACTCCGCACAGTCGTAAAATCTGGTTACACATTTACAAAGGCCGAAAACAAATTTACAAATTACTGCGACACTTTTACAAAAGCACATGACAAATGAACAAATATGGAAACACTTCCACTTTACAATGTGCCATTGTAAAGTGTTTTGCTATTTGTAATTTCAGATAATTATGTATATTTACTTTCAAAAATATGAATTTGTTGTGGTATTTATTAATGTGTTTTGCACGTCACAGCCACCGTATAACTGGCCTAGTCCTTCTCAGACGTATGCTGGACTATGTTTGAGCCTCAAGAACGAAGCTGCCAGACACGAGGAAGGACTGGTGTGAGGACGGAGAATGCAGGAGTCACAGCGTATTGGAGGAAGATGATTCGCTGTGACAACCACCAAAAGGTAAAATACTAAAAGAAGAAGAAAACTTTTTTTGTTTTAATGTGACATTACAGCAATCTGATGACAACACTATAGATATAAAACATTATTATCCAATATGAATCATTCTAGCATAATGTTAGTATTATACATTGGCAATAACTATGATTGGGTGTGTTGTATGCTGTATAAAAAATGTGTAAATGAAAGCACTGAAAATGGTTTGTAACGTAGATTGAAATCCTACCAAAATACAGCTGCACCCACTGAGTATAAGTATACTAATTACAATATTGATACGCTCTGCTAAAAATGCAGTTGTTATAATTAAAAATATTTCTACATCTTCAAAGATGTACGAGCCGTTCAAATGCATGGGATGAGTCTTCACACAGAATCATAATAATTACAGACTTATTCGCTTAAACAAGCCACAGCATCCAGTTTGATTGCAGAATAATTAGCATATCAAGTAAGCTTTAGAAATGTTCTAAGACAGCCTGTACTTTTCAAAGGAGGTAATAACTGTCATCATAACTTAAGAAGATCCACTGATTACCTGAAGTTCCAGCAGAAGCACATTCAGGCAGACTTAAAAACACAAGGAAGCACCGTTATCAATGCTGTTGTTCTCTAAGACCCAAATCCCCAGGAGTAAAATAGTGTGGATTTCAGAACACCAGCTGCGAGCCTCAGCAATGAGTCTCTCTCAGTAAAGCCCTGTGGATGAGCAATACAACAATGGCACGGCACCACATACTGTAGCTGTAGAGATATTACACATTTAAGCTGTTTTGGCTTTTTCAACCGTCTCACTGAGAGGGCCCATGGAAGAATTTCCTTCCATTCAGTGGGACAGAATTGCCCAGCTTTCAATTATTTAAAAAGAGGCACTAGAGAAAAATGTGGCTGAGAAAATCCTGTTTCTCTCGCATCACACCACAGAGAAGAGCTCTTCAGATGCTTCAGTTGTCTTATAAAATAATCCCAAACTCACAAGTACTTTTATTCTCCTTATTTCTGACTTTCAATCACAGCTCGACTGGGAAAAATATGTTCCAAAATGTCTAAAACATAAGAAATTGATATCCCACTCAGTGAGTACTGTATATCATCACAGGTCAGATGAAAAGAGTTTTACTTGTTATCTACTGACAGACAATTTAAAGACCTACCCAATAATGAGCCAACACTTTGCTAACATAACATAAATGTGAGTAACAAAGAAGTTGGCACATTAGGACAGTGATTAGTGTTGCCTACTCACTGGATAACATAAGATTTGAATTTGATTAAGTGGAGTTTGAAGTTCTTCATCCGTTGGCCCACTGACGCCATTTTGATCCCAGCCTACCCAATAAACCAACAAGCAGCCCAAGAAAAGCTGTGAGTGGAAGCTTCTCAATCCACCAGTGGCTTGTACCTCAACATGTGGACGCATCGTCATCAGGAAGTCGCTGTCCTCATGCTGCCTTCAATAAAACTTGGAACTCAGAATTTTCCGACCTCCTACTTGAGAAAAGTGAATTAGAACGCCAGCTTTGGTCAGAGCGCTACTCGGTAAAGTCGGACTTCTTTGAGAATCCTTTGCGTGACGTCCCAAACAATGGTGGCACCCGTGCAGACCCACATTTAACAGTAATACAGGGTTTCCTTTGGATTTTAAATGAGCTGTTATCATTGTTTTAAAATCAAATTAAAATTCGAGTTTCTTTTACTACTGTATTTTTGAGCCCTTTGTTATGTTTGTATTGGCTTACATGAATCCATTTGAATATCTTGTTGCTACATAATGTTGGCTTGCCTTGTTGCGCCAGAAAATAAATAAATAAATAAATAAATAAATAAATAAATAAATAATAATAATAATAATAATAATAATAATAATAATAATAATAATAATAATAATAATAATAATAATAATAATAATAATAATAACTATTATTATTATTATTATGATTTTTGGATTCCGAGTTGCCTATTACACAATGTTAGTACCGCAGAAAAGCGCTAAAACAACGATGTAATAAAACCCAGTTTTGTTGTGTTTTTTATATATATATCATTTTTTAACTGGCCCATCAGTGTTGCTTCTTCCTTCTTTGAAGGATTCATGTCAACATTATGGATGGATGGATGTTAGTAGCTTCCTCAGCCTCGTTTCCAACAGTTACAAAATAAATTCTATCATAACATCTCAAAATTGAAAAAAAAAAAAAAAAACATTATTTCAATCAAAATCATTTAAAAACTTCTTTGGCTGTTATCTACACAACTGCTTCTTCTTCTTCTGTTACTGGACAAACTATAAGACACAACCTGCAAAGGACACTAGTCTATTGCAGTGCTAAAGCACAGTGATATATGAGCATAAACATGTTCATTCCTACTGCAAACCTAACAAATATCTGGGCTGTGGAAGGACACCAGAGTATAATAAAAAAAAACCTGTGCAAGTAAGATGAAGACATTTAAAGTTTATTATCAAAAGCTCTGGTCCACCCTGAGATCTGAACCCTGTGCATTATCTTGCTGTGAGTGAGAGTTACTGTAGAACTCATGCAGCCCCAGGAAGGGAAATACATCTTAAAGAAAAAAACATGACAACATTAAAACAAATATGTGTCTGAACGATGGCAGAGAGAAGAGAACCTTTGCACAGACATATTAGCTCTGCTACGCTTTGAAGCCGTTCCATGGTGGTAAAACCTTTTTCTTTTTCATAACTGATGATGAAGACTTTGCCTTTTGGAAAAAGAAGAGTTTATATCAGGAATACTCCTTTAGAAGGCTTTACAATATGACACAGGCTTTGTTTGTGTTGTGTTCAGGGCCAGACACAAATACTAGTGCCTACACTATAGAGGAAAAAAAACAAAAAACAAAAATATATATATATATTGTATTTATCTGTTTGCTAAGCAGAGAGCAGTTGTCCAAGTCCATTTTTATTTGATGTAGAAATGTAATGCTTCATCTGAATTTCTCTAAATGACAGCAGTGAGAGGGATTGGTTAAGCTATTTATGCATAATAAATAATAACAGTTTTTACTTTATAACTGGTCAGATGGTATTATACCTGCCCTGTTATACATTAATCCAACTTCTGTTCCTACTGTTTTGGGTTTATTTGGGTTCCACATGGGTTCCACGTTTTCCTACGACTTTGTAACTGCACTGCTATATATCCTTTATTTACAGTTAAGATTACTAATATAGTCTGCAAATGAAGCGTAAATAAATGTTTGTACCACCCTGAGATAATCCAATAATACAAGTGACATAGGGGCACACAAACATGTTACAGCAAACTTAATACTGTATATTATTAAATCCTGAATGTTTTGCTAAAAGTTTAATAAACATTACCCCAACATATATGGCATAGGATATATACTTCAACTTGCATAGTCTAATTAAAGGTATAGAGGAGTTTAGAAAAGATGCGCCCTCTGCTCAAGAGGGAACGCCTTCGCACACGAGCCCAGTTTTACAAGCATTGGTCATACAGGCTTACCTTCCAAAAGAAGATCTGCACTTTTTCCACTGTCAGACTCACCACTGGTGAGTGAAAATCCATTTTCAGAGGACCCGATGCGCACCAGGCACAAGCACGTACGACGGCCTTACGTCAACATATCATCAGAATGATTGATAATTAGGAGGACCAATAGTTAAGATGATCCACCCGGAAGTTCAAGCAAAAATAACATCGTCCACAATACGTAAGTAAATGTTTATGCTAAAGAGTTAAATGACATGTCTGGAATAGACCAAAAAAACAGTCTAGAGCAAAGTTAAATGTATTTCATTATTCCATTGTAAACAAAATTAAATACATCAGATTGAAGAAATGGGTGTGGCTTATTTTAGCAGGAAACCTAAAGGGAAATCTTCAATTTTGTTCTCTTTATTATTAGAATTATAAAGTTACTTGCACATCATGTAAATGTTGGAAACCGAAGCTCTAGAGGACAGCACATTGTTAGGGTTATGAAAACATCTGGTCCTCCATTTGCTGGAGAATCTTGGAATCTGAAAGCAGGGAATCTCGTCCGCTGTTGTAATACAGCTTAGAGTAGAGACGTAAGCTGTGAGAATCTCACATTTTATTTTCTACAAAGTAGTCTTCCTCAGCTTTTCTCATCATCTATATCTATAGCATTCTCACTACCATGGTAAGCCCATAACAGCAGTTCCAAATGCATGTATGTTCTAGGAAGGTAGATGAAGAATATTAGTTGAAATACATTAGAATCATACCTGTAAAGGTGCAAAAGAGCAAATAAGTGTTGGTCAGTAAAATATTACAGGTGTAAATTATTCAGACAGATTCATTCTGGGGTGCACTGGTGAGCTGCCTCTCAGTGCAGGGATCATAGGTTCAAGTTCTACTGGTGACTCCCAACTTGTCTCTGTCAAGCTCTGCAATAGACTGGATTCCTATCCAGGGGGCTTACACTGCCTTACTATGTCTGCTGGGGTATGTTCCACCATCCCCTGCAACCCTGTAGTGTACAGGATAAGCAGGTATACGTAGATGACAAGGTAAGATTCAAACACATTAAAGTAGATGAAGACCTTCACTTTGTTAAATAATCGTACAGATAGTTCCAGCAAGATTGCAGCAGTATGTTAAACTTTGTTTATTCAGATAATGTTTTTTAGGAAATGTTTATCTCCCAACATGTTACAATCTAGCTGTAACTATTACATGGAAGTCAAGTGAAACTTCAAAGGAGCATCAAAGGCAATCAGCACAACTCCTCCGATGAAAATTTCCCAAACAAATCTTGTCTGAATAAACAAAACTCAACTTAACATAATTGTACAGATGTTTTGGGAGAATTGGGCATATCCTAAACAGTCATAATAAGCAAATACAGTTTGTCTAATTGTAAGATATAACAAAAACTGTCTGGCACTTGCAGTTTATTAGGGAACATCAACATATTGGGCACCCCATCTAGAAAGGAGAGGAAATCAAGGGAGTATGATGTATTGAGACATAAACAACAGATTATAAAAATCAATGGTCCTTCAGTTATGAAGGAAAAGACAAAGAAAGTGTTGAAATCTCTGCTCTATGCAAGTAAGGATTACTTGAGATTAAATTCAGACAAATAGGATTCAAAGAGGATAAATCACTTGGAAGTAGGGGACAGATGATGATCTTTGAGTTGCTGATTCATGTTTCTTTCTCATCTTCACTGACTGAATATTCTTTGTCAGAGCTCTATTTGAACAAGTTACTGTCTTGCTCATTGGTAGTACTATTGATATACGCTCCACTGTGCAGCCATTTCATAATGCTTTATAACACTTACAGTAACTTACCCATGAGCAAATTCAAGCTGTAATTTTCAGTATGAGCCCATGGGTTTTCCTCAGGATCCAGAACCTGCATGATATGGATTGTAAATGCTTGTGAGTAATTTACATCTTATTTTAGGCCTACAATTTCAGAAGTTGCATCATAAATAAAATTTAAAAACCTCTTGCATCTGAGTATGTGACCTCATTGAAGATGGGAGAGTCATTTCCAAACTGGCCCACCCTGGGAAATGTCGATCTGAATGCCTTCCAGGCGATGGTGGGTTATCTAAGACTCAGTGATCTGGAACAATTTAAGCTATTGAATGAGCAAGAGCCTTCTACTTTGTTCTGACAGGATCTGTGATACATCTGACTGTAGCGACCAGGTGCTCCCAGTGTGTATTTACCTGGAGAATAGTTCCTTGACACATTAAAGAGCAATGCAAGAGACTCAAAGAGCTCTGATCTCTGAAACCATGGCAGCAGTGGAGGTTGAATGTGAACTTCTTGAAAGAAAAAAAATAAATAAAAATATTTCTTAGCAATCTTACAGATATAAATGTTAATATGTTATATATATATATATATATATATATATATATATATAAACAAGAGCACAAACCTCTACCAAGCACCAAATATCCTCTTTGCCACATATCCACAGGTATCTGAATCAATGATTTTGACCATGATCAGGATCACTTTAAATGCTGTACGAAATTGCTATCCCCAATATTATTAATACTGTGCGTCCAAATTTATGGTCACTCCCATTTTTTGAAAAATTGCAATAAAATGCACAACGTGTTCCAGATGAAACTCAGTGGGGTAATTGAGGAATCAACCAGATTGGTCAACCCAGTTATGAATTTTTGAATTTTCAATTATGAGGAGAGATAGGGATTTTTTGATTGTTCAAACCAGGGGTCACCAACCTTCCTGAAACTGTGAGCTTCTTCATAGGTACTGTATAGTCTCAATGGCAACCAGTTAGAAAAGCACTTCTTAAATACTTGATTTCTATGGTTTCACTTTAATTAGAGGGAAAGATAATCAGGAAGGCTATAGCAATAACTTCAAAAGGTGGAAAATAATTCCAGCAATCCTTTCGAATAATATTAGGTTTCATTTATTCAGACAACTGTTTTTCACGAAATGTACTTAGATCTTCTGACATGTTTCAACTGACAGCTGCCAGTTCTCATCAAAGGCATCTGCTGATCGCTTTGATGTTTCCTTGACTTCCGCATTAATAATTCCAGCAAGTTGTTTTTAAATAATATGTTAAGGCTTAATTTATTCAGACTGTTTTTCAACATGAAACACTTTATTTCTCTTAATTAATGCAATTGTTTCATTTTCATTTTCAAAATTATATATATCATATTATATATAATATACCACTGATCTTACACCAAATCTGCAACATTTAAAAATATTTGTCACAATGCTAAAACTTTATCAGCAGTATTTAACTTTACTAAGGACTAACTCGATCTCATATTTATGTGTCTTTGTGAAATTTAATTTTGTAAAGTAAATCAGATTTTAGATGCAGTTCATTGGTAGCTAAAGCTCCTGAGTGCCCCTCACATGGTCCATGCGGGCTACCTGGTGCCTGCGAGCACCGTGTTGGTGACCCTTGGTTTAAACTAATCCAGAATCAGTATATTCATCCGGACCTCCAAAATGTAATGATATATTTTATGGCGTAAGGTCCATCTTTGGTTAAAACACTGTTCAAATGCTTTAGGTACTTTTGACGTGATTCTGCTAACAGACAAACAGATAAACAAACAAATAGAAATATTACGTCTTTGGCTATATATTCGCACAAATGTGTGCTAGGTATATATTTGTGTGCATGAGATTCGGTAGCACAGATGCACTGCCACGGGTAATTTATGTGGCACACATGATAAAGCGGGAAAACACTCAGGAAAAAAGCCCTGATGCAGCACAGAGCCAAGCATACTGTATTATCAAGAGGACTTTGTTTTTTTTGCTGCAGAAAGAGTGAGGTATTTAAAATGCTGAGCTAAGTCATACAGGTATATCACATTTCACATGAAAGGTATTTCCCAATCGTTAGGTTTTTTCCTAATGTGACTGTTCAGACCTTCTAACTGCATCAAATAAATGGGGACATGCATCACAGACAACAGTGGAAGAGACAATTCTGATGACCAAGGTAGTGGCATGGGAAGAGTAACTAGTTCCTAGGAAGTAAGTACATTTTATTTATATAGCGCTTTTCACAGATAAAAATCACAAAGTGCTGTACAAACAAAGGTGAAATTAAAACAACAGGAGCAACATCATAAGAGGATAATAAAAGTTAAAAATCAATTTAACCAAAAGCTTTTCTGAAGAGCGTGAAGATGCTTTTTAAAAGAATCCACACAGTCAAGTTCACAGAGGAACTGGTGGAGGCTATTCCAGAGTCTTGGTGCTACAGCCTGGAACTCCAGGTCACCCCTGGCCTGGTGACCGAAGGGTGCACCCTGAAGTGTAGGGGAACAACAAGTCAGTGATATATTGAGGGGCCTGACATTGCATCGTATGGAAAGTCAGTACTAAAATTTTAAACTCAGTACCAAATTTGACTGGAAGCTAATGAAGACTGGATAGAATGGGTGTAATGTGAGCTGTGCACTGGTCAAAAATCTGGCAGCAGCATTCTGTACCATCTGAAGTCTTTTCAGAGTCGACTTGTTAAAACAGGTGAAACAAAAATAACAACGAGACGAGATGAATGCGTGAATGATCATTTTGAGATCGGATTTTAACAACAAATTCCTCACTTTGGAGATATTTCTGAGATGATAAAAACTGTTTTTGGTCAGTTGACAACATTGACCCTCCAAAAACATTGACTTATCAAACACAACCCTAAGGTTTCTGAGGCTGGTTTTAACAGATGCACCCAGCGTACCAAGGGAGTTCTTGACCAGAGGGAACTTTTTATCAGGAGCGATGATCAGTTTCCATTTTGAAGAATTAATCTGCAGATAATTTGATGTCAACCAGTTTTTGATAGAAGATACAGATTCCAGGAATTCAGATAAGAAGTGAAACTCTGAGCAATACAGCTGACTATCATCTGCGTAGAAATGATATTGACATTTTGAAAACTACGGATAAATCGACCAAGAGGCATCAGGCACAATAAAAACAAAACAGGCCCCAGTACAGAGCCCTGGGCTACTCCACATGACAGGTCGGACACATTAGACATTACATCGTTAATAACAACAGTAAAAGTTCTTCCATTTATATAGATGTGAACCACTGGAGAACAGCACCAGAAAAGCCCATCTCGGATTTGAGTCGATCAATGAGAATACCGTGATCAACAGTGTCAAAGGCAGCTGCCATCACCATGCCACTGGAAACTTTCACAAGAGCAGTTTCAGTGGAGTGGATTGACCTAAAGCCGAATTGATATTTATCATAAAAATCAAACCTAGCAATGTTAGTTGTCAAAACGTATGTTTATCTTATTTTTATCAACAGGTTAAAACTAGAGATAAATTAACGCAGTTAATTGCTGGGTTTTTTGCACTCTAAACAGCGCAGAACCTTTCTCATTGCACGAGTTCCCGGTATACCCATTATACTAATGCACCGGAAGAACCTGAGGAGAAGTCGTCATTGTGCCACAAACTGTATATCCCAACTATTTTGCATTGTTTCCACTTCTCTGGAATCTCTGGACTGTATTAAGAGATGTTTTTAATACACAAAAACACAATTGTTTTAGAAAGTTTACAAACAATCTGGAAAACCATGAATTTAGCATATTGCACATTATTTTAGCACTCAGTGATATAAATAATAAATGATTTTGTTTTTTAAACTCATTTATTGTTTTCATTGAATCAGTCATATACCAAACAATCTATTTAAATATTGCTTCTTGTGTCAAATATTATGAGATTAATTGAGAATAATTAATTACAAAGTCTCTTTATATTTATATCCTTATTAATTTTTTTTAGTCCCACCTCTAGTTGAAACACAGGCTGTTTTGTGGGGCCATGGTTAGTGAGATTATAAATTGAAATCCTTCTGTGTAGTACTGAATCTAAAGGATAGGCTTCTATCAACCCCTGTGACCAGACGACTGGTGTGACATCTTTAAAATCTATGACTACATTGAAACCAAACGTACTGCATGAAATGATAATGTCCTTCAATGATTGCTTTGTTTCATTTGTAAAAAAAAACAACTACTATTTAAAACAGAATAGCCAAATAACGAATGGGACATGGATTCTTCTGCCCGAGGCCTTTTCTGTAAAGGTTTAGAAGAGGCAACAACTAAAAAGCATTAAAAAAAAAAAAAAAAGCACAGCTTCCTATAATGGCTTTAACTAGACAAATTGATGAAATAGCAGAGGTTATTGAGACACAATTAGTTGCTTGAGAGGATTAAGTCACTGTAGTGTGCAATATAGGTTGTATAGAGTCCATTCATAACAATAAAAACAGAAATGCTTGTTTTCTTCCGAACTCATTATGCTTTAACGTTGCCAATAAGAACCTCAGCAACAGAACTATTCAAGTCTTTGAATAATTACATGTCAGAAAAACTCAACTGTATGCAGACGGAACGTCTTTCATGACCAGGCCGATGTTTGTGTTCCATGCTCGAGTCAGGGAGGTTGCCTCTAAATCAGTGGTTCCCAAACAGGGGTACGTGTACCCCTAGGGTAACGGTCTGCAACCTTTAATTTCAAAGGAGCCATTTTGCCTCATCTCACCTGGATTAAAGTCCATCTGAAGCCAAAACAAATGCCTTCTCAATGAAGACAACATAGTGAATAAAATTATAAACAGTAAAGATTATATCGAATAATGTTAAAGAAGTTTTTTTTGTCAATGTATTTGAAGGGCTACAAAAAATAATTTGAATTTAATAAGACATGGTCATATCAGTCAATACATACTAATTGTTAATTTCTTGCCACATATCGAGTATGCATATTTAGCCGGCACGTTGTAGGGTTAAATTAATCCGTAACCCACACAAATAAAATCCTTATTTTCTTCCAGAATAGTCTTTTAGTTTATTTAATTATCTTACCAGGGATTTAAAACTTAAGGTGCAGGAAAGTTGATGGTCTGTAGTAGGAAGGTGGCAGTTATTGCACAACGTGATTTATTTTTAGGTTGACAAATTGTTAAATTGTGATTTTATAGGGTGTCAATGGCTTTAATCATTAATATTCTCTGTAAGAAAATAACAATTCTTTATTTCAGTATTTTTTTTTAAAGCTATAGGGAGCCATTGCAAAAGAGTCAAAGTGCCACATAAGGCTCCAGAGCCGCAGGTTGCAGACCCCTACTCTAGGGGTACAAGACCACACTGTAGGGGGACCCAGAAAGATTTAATAATTAGTTTGAAAATAATCAGGAAATGTTTCTTGTTTCTTTTTAGGCTATGTTTTGGACAAATTTACCCCAAATTAACAATATTATTGCTAAAATAAATACTATATTTTTTATAATTTATTTAAACAGGATTTGTTCATGCTGTAGAGGCAAATTATCACACTTCTGACAATAGGAGACAATAATTAGCAACATTTTACATAGGAGACAGTTTTTACTTACTACTGAAGTAATCACATAAAAGTTGTAGCTTAACCAATGTTTGAGACACATTTAGAGGTTTAGGAGAGGCCGCTCTTTCACAAATTAAAAAGCATATGAAATTAGGGAGAGGGTACTAATGATATAAAGAGGGAGTACACATGATTTGACAACATGCGAAGGAGGAACATGGGACAAAAAAGATTGGGACCAGTTCTCTAAATGAACCAAAAATGAACATAGCGTTAGTTCAGTCAGGCCGCGGACGTCAAGCCAGCCACACCTCCAATCAACCAACAGCCCAGATTGGCTCCCTATTGGTCAAAGCATACAGGAAGCACTACTTAAAACGCGACAGCTGCCTCTTAACTCCTCAGCAAGCATCTCGCAACCCACCTCCACCCCAACTCCTCCAGGTCAGTATGTATTCAACTAACTAGGTGTCATTTTTTTTTGTCATTAACATATGCTCTGATCTGTTCCAGGGGGTTTCTGCTAACCGCTCACCTTGCTTTAGCCTTTAGCTACGGCTCATGGAAGGTCAGGGAGGAGTGCTCTCCCTACCTCTGGCTTTCCACGTAAGCTCGCGGAAAGGGCATGGAGGACCCGGAACAGACCTATATTGCCAAATATACGGTTACATGCATATCCATATAAAGCGCTGAAAGGCGCTATATAAATCCTAATCCACATTTATTGTAAATAAATCATTTATTTTGACTAAAGCAGTCCTGACTGAACTCACTGTCTTCCAAAGAGAAATTCAGGCTATCTTAAAAAACATACCCGAGCTTAACCACATTTCCCAATATCTGTGAATAGATGTATGAGCCACATCAAAAGACATGCACTTCACTCATTTGCATTCAAGTAGTTCATTCAAGACCTGGACATGGATCAAAGATAAATCCTTTTAGAAACAAAAGTGAGATGACTTTCTAGTTGGTTTGGCCAGAGCCACTTAACAGATATAATCCCTATAGCAGCACATTTCAGGAGCACCGTGCAGGTCAGGAGTTTGCTTAAGGCTGGGACACACTGCGATTTTTTTCAATCGTTGTACTCAACTCCAGCTCAAACTGTGCGACTCATGTGCAGAGCCCGAATGTGCACAGCTCACGATGCAAGTTCTCGCACTCTACGGACCGACACTCTGACACGATCTGACTGCTCACACTGTACGTTCATACACCACACGTCTGGGTCTTTTTTCCAGAAATGCAACATACAAATTAGAAGAAGAACTCTGAAGCGTCGCCATTGAAACAGCAAAAAGAGCTTTAAAAAGAAAAGACGGCGATGTGATGGACCAGGAGCTGGCTGGACAGACATAGGCAGTACAGTCCGTCAATTATACAGCGGTCCTCTGGTGTTTGCGCACGCGCAGTGTGAGCATTTACGGTAAACCGGTCCGTGGCACTGCTTCAACTGTGAGATACCCTCACAAGGAGCGACTGGATTTCAAACGTGTTTGATTTCCTTACGACCATACGATTGCTGATCGGGAGCTGGTCGTGAGGTGTTCATCAATTCTCGTGACCCCACGTATACTACACGATGTACGACACACGATTTAGCTGAGACTCGCACGATCCCACAAAATAGACGCACAAGTCGAAAATTGGCTCAAAATAAGCCAAAAATTGCACAATGAATGCCCGCCTTTACTTGTCTGGTGTTTACAGCTTGACCAACAAACTCAATCTGTCCCTTCAGGAGAGAACGACCGTCTTCGAGTCGGGAGATAGCAAAGTCAGGGCTGCATTGATGATTACAGTGAGTGAACAGTGGAGTTCTTGATTTTTCAAATATAAGTTGGGTTTGTGGAGGAGACGAAGCCTGGACCTCTTAGCAGGTGTAAAATCCCCTATCTTAGCTTTAAAAAAAAAAAAAAAGTGCTGTTTCTCTGTCCACGAAATATATAAGAAAGAAAAACCTGGACTAAAAAAGGATTGGATGGGTTTGTGAACTAGCCAGGTGAAGGAAAAATATCTCCACTGGTATCACCTAATGATGTCCTTAAAAGTTTGAGACGACTCCTGACCTTTACCTTACCTTCTGGAATAAGGGACAAAAAAAGCACTGATATCCCTGCTTCCAATTTAAACATCCTAACTTTCAGCAATGGTTATTCATGTGGTCACAGCACACGATTAATGAGTAGACCCGATGTTCCCAAAGTGGGGTACGGGTACCCCCAGGGGCACTCAAATTGTCATGGTGGGTATGTGAATAAAAATTAAAAATGACGTGACAACATTGGAAACTAGAATATAAATAGACCAGGGTCGGGGTCAATTACATTGTTCAGTTACAATTATGTTTTAAATTACCCACGGTCAATTACAATTACATTACAATTACAGTTACCAGCATTTTTTCCAATTACAATTAAATTGCAATTGTTTTTATCCTCAGAAGTCAATTATAATTACAATCTCAATTACTAAAGTTCAATTATGATTAATGGCAATTACTGAGCCTGAAATAAATAACCTGATCAAAGTGAACCTTCCTCTTGTGTTAGCTTTCTGTTAGCATCTCTTATGAAAACGGGTCCTAAATCAGCTGTAAAATACACTAAAAACAAATATCTATCATCTCATTTATTTCCTATCTATTGGTTACATTGTTAGGCTTCCTAATCAATGAAAATATAGGTTTTAATATTTTTGTCTCAGTATAGCGCTCAATTTAATTTTCTTTTAATGGTAAAATGTGGAAAAGGTTAATATCAAACATATTTTAATAATTGTTTACGTATGTGTAGAACTGTACATCGAACTGTAACATGGTTCCCCAGATTAGCTTTAAACTACAATTGACTATTTGTATAGAATTTTCATGGCAATTACAATTACAAAGTCAATCATCTAAACTCAATTACAATTTAATTACGATTACAACAGCAACAGATTTTGAAAATTACAATTACAGTTATAACTATGCCATAATTGTAATGAATTATCAATTATGCGATTACAATTATAATTGACCCCAACCCTGAAATAGAGCAGCAGTGAGGAGCCTCCATGTATTGCTACATTGTACACATTGGCCTATAAAAGGCTGGTGGAGAGAGTGAAACAATCTTATCAACAAAAAAAAAGCAGATATGACAAGAGCTTCATTGCTTCGCGCTAGCTAAATGTGCTGTAAAGACTTTGACGCCCTTTGCCACCACATACTTGTGTGAAAGTGGATTTTCAGCTTTGACAAACATGAAAACAAAATACAGAAAAAGACTGCTTGGAGAATGATTAAAGACTCAGAATTTCTCACATTCAGCCAAACATTCCAGAGTTTTGTTCATCCTCTCAACCTCACGCTCCTCATTAAAGATGCAGCGAGTTGTATTTCACAGTTTCAGGGAGATTAATATGTTATATCACTGGTATATGTTCAAGATTTCAGTAGGCTAATCGATTAAATAAAGTGAGTGATCATTCTGAATAAGATGTTTTTTTTTTTTTGTGTGTGTGTGTGTGCTTACAGATTATTATTCTTTTTTATTATGTATTATTCCTCAACACAATAGGTACAATTCAGAGACAATGGGCAGTTATGACATACTTTATGTCTTTACAGTGAAATATTATCAATAAGAGTAAATGAGACAACGATAAATACATAATATAAACCTTGTACTGTAGGACACATTTTATATACTTACTTCATAAATATACTATTTTATTTTGTCTCACGGCAGCTGGTTATGCAACTTGACTTGTTAGAAGTTTTGTTGGAACATGTTTCAAATGTTGTCAACCACGTCTTCAGATGTCTGCGTGTACCCTCCCCCTCAGTAAATTCATTGTAAACATAATACAGTGTACAATAAATAAAGAAGACTTGTTAGAATACATATAAAAGGACAGATAAATTGTTAAAACAAACTTCAATCAAATGGGAGAGACAAGTTATGCTAAAAGAGGCTTTGTTCAAATAGGTGTGACAATTCTCTAAAATAACTAATCTGACAGGAGTATAATTACACTGCTGTGAGTGTGACGGCTGAAATAGGTATATGAAAGCACAGCGGCACATTCAAGAATCACTTTGTAACTGAGGTGTAATTGAAAGAGAAACTTTGAGAGAAGACAATCAATCATGCAGAGCTCAGAAGTGTAACACCAGCACAGTAGTGACATCCGAGCTGTTACTGGATCTGCTGTTCACCTCCACATTACACATCAGTGGTGTCAGATGGAGACAGACCGCCGAACATTAACTATTCAGTTTTTTTCTTGTGCACAAAAATGTGTAACACTAGTGAGGTGTATTGACTGCTTCATATGATATTCATTTAATGCAATATAATTTTTACCCAAATTTGAGTGTTGTCCTTTTTCATGCTTAAACATATGTTTTTACAATTAAACCTCGCCACCACAGAAGCACAGTAATGTGTTATAATGACCCGGGAACCAGGAAAGTTCCTTGGTCTCAGACTAGTCCTTCCTGCAACCACAGTTGTATGTCATAAAAGTGTCTGACTCCAGCTCCAGTTCTTTGGCAAATAGGAGTTTTACCACCTTTTAGACCACAATAAACATTTGTTGCTTTCTCTCTTTGTGTCCAAGCTAAGGCTAATTTAGTGAACATCTGGTGCTTGTTTTAATAAACTTTGTATTATTTTGCAAGTCAGTTTCAACGAAGACCTTTTTTCCACATTGCACCTTTTTTTTACCATCTACATCATCACCTGGGGGAGTCACAACACTAGTTAAAGGTTTAAAAGCTTTAAACGAACATACCAAAAATATAATAAAAATAACAATCGCTAACACGTTACTTGAAGTTTTATACATAAGGCTGATATCATGCTGTTATTGTCTGTCATTAGCATGAATAAGGTGTCATGAAGGCTCTCATTGTGTTGTTCGCTAAATGATGACACCTTTGGAGTTATGGCATTTTTTGGGTTAGGTTGAGGGATCCCGTGAGGTTATGTATGGTTAGGGTAATGAACAACACTAAATGACAGCCTTAATGCCACCGTATAAATGCTAATGACACGTGTCATGTCACAATAATGACACCATAATGTCAGCCTTATGTATGAAACTTCAAGTAAAGTGCTACGATTGGCCAAAAAAAAAAATTATTTACAATGAAATAAGGGTGAAATCTTCTTGCTCAGATTATTTAACTCTAAATTTGCAATTATTTTTATATTTTCTCACGTCTACTTTTTTAGTTTTTATACTTGTGATTATATGAAAACAAAAGATATAGAAACATGTCATTTTCCTCTTTCAATGGAGGATGGAATGATTCTCCGCGAACATCTTACTCCACTTAAGCACTCTGCCAACAAATTCAATTAAGTGAGGCCCTTGCTCAGTCACTGAAAACCCTCGGATGTGGCCAGAGTAGCTTACGCTCTTATTATCGCACCCGGTGTGTGAATCAGACATTGACATTTAGGGAAATGCTGGTGACCAATCCTGCTTGTGGGTTTAGCAATTTAAAGCTGAGGAATCTCACATTAGTTTGGTGTTTTTAGGACCTTTTATGGAGGTAAAGGGCAAAGCTTTAAAAAGAGGGGTCAAGTCATTCCCTCGCCAACACCGTAACTCACACCTTGGCCAACCTCAGAGAAAGCAGAGGTGAACGTAATGGATTACAAGTGCTCATGTTACTGGAATTGAGTTGCTTTTATGGTTACTTGTACTTTTTTCAGTAAGTTTCTGAGTCAGTAATTTTACTTGTACTTAGATTTTAAAAGAAATAAAGTAATTTATTACTTTCTTGCACCTATGAATTATTATTTATATATATATATATATATATATATATATATTTTTTTAAATGATTGACATTGCGAAACTGCAAACAATGAAATGACCAGACAACAATCAAATGCATCACATCATAGCCAACCAATCAGATTAAACGGCGCCAAAACAGCACTAAATGCTGGTAATTTAACCACTAAATGTAAATATAGTTAGAGTCTGAGAATTTTTTTAATTGAATTTATTGGTGTTATTTTTTTTCAATAATAATTCAGTCAGGACCGCTTTAGTCAAAATAAATGATTTATTTACAATAATAATGCATTGGAAATTATATAGCACCTTCAAGCGCTATACATTGATGTGAATGCAATCTTATATTTGGGGGTATGGGTCTGCTTCGGGACCACCTTGCCCTTTCCGTGTGCAAACGTGGAAAGCTGGAGGCCGGGAGCGCTAGCCCTAGCTAAAAGGATAAAGCAAGGAGAGCGGTTAGCAGAAACCCCCTGGAACAGAGCAGTGCAGATGTTAATGACCTTTGACCTGGAGGAGTCGGGGTGGAGGTGGGTTCAGAGATGCTTGATGAGGAGGTATGAGGCAGCTGTCATGGTTTAAGTTGTGCATCTTGTATGCGTTGGCCAATAGGGAGCCATTCTGGGCTGTTGGTTGATTGGAGGTGTGGCTGTCTTGACGTTCGCGGCCTGCCTGAACTAACGCTATGCTCAATTTGTACATTTTGACAAACCTTTTATTTTATACAGATGCCTGTGGAAAATAAATTATGTCTCTTCCTTTTTTAGTGTATACATGAGATGTTTACTGTATGTAAGGGAACTGTGGCAAGATTTATTACTAAAACTAAACGTGAGCGGTGAAAATAACTAGTAACTTTTGCTTTGAGTACTATTTAATTGAGCTACTTTTTACTTGAACTTGAGCATTTTATGTATGACTTACTTGTACTTATACTTGAGTAGGATATATCAGTGCTCTTTACACCTCTGAGTGAAAGACAGTCTGCATCACCTGCTCATGACTTTAAGCACATACAATTAGCAGCTGTTCTTATGTTTCTTCCGGACATGCTTAGCAACCTGCTGATACTCTTTGCAGATAAGTAGCCGTAATGGATTACTTTACAGCCACTGTGAACTTGGCCGATAAGGTAAACTGGCTGTCTTTCAGTAAATAATGACCTGGATTAGCATCTTTCCATCAACTGCGTTAGATACAGTAGTTGTGCTGTATCAGTTTTCCTCTGGTGTAACATTACTTGCTCATACATTGACTCACCCGACATCTTCTCCATTTGTCTCTTTCATGAGCAGGGCCAAAGGGGTGGCCCAATGTGGCATGTACCATCCCTAAAATGTGATTGGCCACCCCAAGTGCCACGTCATCCAGATTTTTAAAAAAAAGACAAATTAAATTGTAGCTTATAATTGATTTATTTATTTATTTATTTATTTATTTATTTTTTGTTGAAACACACACATATATATATATATATATATATATATATATATATATATAAATTATTTGTATGCTTTTAAAATAAATAGTCATGCATTCATCACTCTAATTACAAGGAGATTTAAACCTTTATACTGGGTTGGAAGTTTTGGAGCTGGCATTTGATCCACACGCAGATATGATAAACTATTTTATAGCATTTACTACATATCACATTTTTTTCTTTTTCTTTAGATGTTTAACACGTTTTGTTATGCAATAATTATATCTTTGATGGTAAACATTATTATTAACTGGGATTTTTAAGTGGTTGTTTTATTAATCCGAGTCTGTGCCCCTGCAGCGATCCCCTAAACAATATTTACTCGACCCGCTCCTGGTCTCCTTTGCTGGAGCCTCAAAGATCAGCGATGACATCACCAACCCAGCACACCCTCTGAACCCCTCTGGACGACTGAGAACCAAACGCACCCACGCAAACAGGCTATGGAACAGCTGTGAAGTGACTGTTGCACTCATAAAAATATTCAATGCAAATAACTGGTCTATCTTCACCGTTCAATTATATGACCTATTTATTTTATTTCCAATATAGTTACTTGGGGCTGTTAACTATAAGACTGTTGTAACTTTATAAAAAGTCATGGTGGTTGTGCAACGACAATGGAAATTCTTATGCAACAGCTGGAGTTTTTTGGATGCCATGTCGGTCTAAATTACCTAATGAAATCATCCAAGTTGGGAATTTTAACAGCTATTTAGTAGTGTTTGATTTTGGATGAATGAGACGGAGTAAAGCTTTAGGGTTGCTGGTCAGATGCAGACACATGGTTTAGGAAGCAGACCGGTCTGGGATTCAGAGGTTTAACAGGCTTTCTGTGTGTGTGTCTCAATGAAGCTGATGTTGTTCTGTGCTCTCAGGGTTTTGTATGTGGTTAATAGCGGTAGTCATAACAATAGCGAACAGAGACCTTGGTGAACGCTACCAGTTTACAACGGTATCTGGCCTGCTTAGGGCAGTCTGACCAGAACTGACCAGGAGAGATTCTGTAATCACATATTATTTTTAGATTATCATCTTGCATAATAGCCATTGAATACAAGATTATCACAATTTTCCGAAAATAATCCTTTTTGTGATGCAAGTGATCAACAATAAACCAAGTAAGTATTCAATTAAGAAACGTTTCTGCCAACTTTTAAAACCAGTATTTTTAAAATATATTTGCCCACTATTTTACTGTATTGAACTTAAATAATTAATCATATTTAGTAATGTACTGGACGGAACTAAATTGTGCCTTGTGGTATTTACCTTATTTGGGAAATTCATCCAATTCTCTTCTGATAAACATGATATAACAATGACGAGGTCATGTTGCTGTGACGTTTCCACATAGAAACTGACTGTGGGCATTTCTCTTATGTAGCTGTTGTATGTTAGATATTTGCATTGCACATGGTAGACAGATGTGATTCATTAGGTATATAATCTCAAGGAATGAATGAACAAAATCTTACATGGATTGTGTTAACATTAAAAACAAAGTGGACAGTGTTTCTAATGCAGTTGCAAACCCCTGATTAAAGAAAAGTATCCCTACTTATCCCTGCTGACTCCATAACACAAAACATTGATCTACCTTAAGCACTGCCTGCTGCCTAGAACCCATACTCAATGAATTTATAAGAGAAAAAACCTATTTTACGCCACGCATGCAGTGCCTGATTTTGCCATTTAACATAATTAAGTAGCTCGCATGGAGCTAGCAGCGAAAGTCTAATTGCTTAAGCTTTATGTTGTACTGTATAAGTTTAATTTGAAAGTAATTGGGTCACGGTAAATGCATTAGCTCTGAACATAATGCTAAGCAAAGGATTGCATTCAACCATGCATTCGCCTTGTCCAACTGGGAGATTACAAAGAAAATAGATAATGTTCAAATTAGTACAGATATTGTTAATAGGGTTGAAAAGATACAGCTGTATTTCAACTTTTACATTTTGAACAAGTTGTTATGAGCACTTTACAACTAGAGTCATGAAAATATATTTTTTCAATTATTTGAGTTATTCCAACCCATAGAAAACTATCTAAAAACATCTATAGAGCATAAAGATGGAATGAACGAGTGATAACACACATTTCAAAGAATCTCATTTTGTAAATAAGGGGAAATAAATAGTGTTCAATGCAGTGGTTTCCAACCCTTTTTGGAATGTGACCCCATTTTGAAATGAAGAATTTCTGGTGGCCCCAAGACATTTTTTTTAAGTTAAGATTAAAATTGTGTGTTGTTTTAATTAAAAAAAACAAACAAATAAAAACTAATAACTAGGCAAGACCTGTATTGGCAAGGTGAATACAAATTTGGCAATTGAAAAAAACTGGCAAAAATAACAACCTGTATCTGGATTTGTTGACAAGTTTGTTCTTTTTAATAATTCAAATAAAAGTAATAATCCAGGAAAAACAGAAGACTGACCTTGACCTTAAATGTGACCTTGAGCAAAGGTCAAGGTCGCACATTGAAACAAAATATTCTTCAATGGTACCAGTCTGAGCACTGTATCTCAATTTGTGGCCAAGTTATAGGGAAAATGTTATGTATTGGTTTTTTTGTAATGTCATGAACTTTGACCCCTACCGATCTTTTCACTGGTAGGTCATACAGCTTTGGTCTAATTAAACAGAATGCTTTATGTAAGCATCAAACTTGTATACGATAAATATTCGTAGAGATATGGAAAATTTTGGTTTTTGACACTTGATGTGAGCCATTGCCTCAATGAGATGGCATACGTGTCATTAGTGCTGCAATAATAGCCTAGGAGGAGGTCCAGGAAAAAGGAGTTACAGAAGAAAAATGAAAAAAGAACAATGTATTTGGGAATTTTCAATTGCCAAATACAATTTAAAAAATTAAAAACTATTTTAATTTTTCAGAAATTTCAGGTGACCCTATCTGAACTCCTTGCGACCCCACATGGGGTCGCAACCCCAAGGCTGAAAAACAGTGATTTAGTGGCTCCTGAATAGATTTATTTCTACAGTTCATCTCACACCTGAGGTGGGACCAAGACCGACACTTTATTTGTTAATTTTCCACTTTCGCGCTCTCTCTCTCCGAGATCCATGATTGTGCTTCTGACATACTGCACTGTAAACTCACAATAATAGTACAAAAATAACCACAAATTACACATTAAATGAGTTTATCTTTTATTCTGAATGAAGATACTGTCTGAAGTTAGAAGCATTGAAGTTTCAGAAATAGAAGTCTCAATAAAAATGCAGCCAATTTAGTCCTGCCAGAAGGTAAACCTGTGATAAAATATTAAATGACTCCCTGAAGGCACCACTGAGATAATACAGTCCAAAGAATGAAGGCAGACGGATGGACGGGATAATGCCTCCGGCCAGCGGACCGAAAAAGGACTGGCACATGGTGTCCTGCCAGAACCTCTGAAGCTGATTAACACTTTGTATCTCACCACATAAACCCTGATACAAAGAGACCTTTAGGGATCTTCATCTATGACAACAGTTACCGTGCCTACCACCAGGAGAACCGGTTAGCAAAGCTTTGTTTAGCACCAGCTCCATATTCTAGTAAACAATATTTTTGTTTTGATCACACTTGGTTCATTAAAATAATTGATGTGGTTGTGTTTAAAATTTGAATCAAATATCCTTGTAAAAAATACACAACAGCCATAACAATATGACCGTTTGTTTGTTTGAGTTGCTAAAGTGTAACTGCTCCAAAGATTAATTAAAATTTTAATTGTATAATTCGTGGGCCGCGCCCCCCTTACTGACCTACTGTGCCCCCCCCACCCCACCCCACTCTTCCCACTTTACAGGGGGAGTCCTGGGACTCTCCAACTCGCTCTAATAAACACACGAACATTTAGTTAAAAATAATATTTAAATTGAAGACAGCTGGAGCAGACATGGGGTGCGTGTACCTGTCAGATGCTGAAGGTGTGTGCGCTCTTATGACCCAGAAGAGAAATGTCTGAATAAAATAGATGCAATGCACAAATCAAAGAGGTAAAATAAATGAAATGTAAATAACAGATTGTTTTGATTCACATCCAACAAAAAACATAACAATACAGTTCATAAATGCTAAAGAACGTATTGTTTAGAACAAAAGAGTAGAAATAATATCATGATAGTCCATAATGCGGCAGCCTTTATAGTGAGGTGACAACGTTGATGGGATTATCATGTTTATTTAAAGCAGCATCCACTTTCATTGCTTTGGCTCTATCTTTGCTCTTGTTGATCGTAGCTAAGTGGTTAATCTGACTAACAGTTTAGAGATCATGGTGAGATATGCCAGAGATGCACTAGATACTTTTGCACCATTGGTTTAAGTGTTCTCACAAATAATGGCTTTTAAACTTAATTATTACACAAAAAAATTGGTTTTAGTATATGAAATGTACAAAATGATGCTGATATTACAATACTTTTGTTGACAAAACAATATTTTAATTTTATATTCACAGTTTTATCACCTTTTATGTGAAATAATATTATATTAAATGTTGATATTTGCAGCAAATCTTGTTATCATTCAATTTCCTATAGATAAAATGGTGAAGGGGCACCTTTGCACAACAATGTTGGAGAGTTGTGCATAAACAGAAGTGGTGGATTTTCAAAATAAAATACCAGAAAGCACTCATGAATATAAAACACATTTCTTTTCTTTTTTTTCTCTCCTTTGTGTCCTGGCACTAAATGGTCCATGAATCGATTATTGTCCGTAGCTTGGTTTTTGGGATCACTGACTTATAACAACAAAGTTTTACAAATGTTTTCTCCATTTGTACACTGTAATAGTACACTCCATTGGTAGGAAATCAACCAGACTTCCTACAATTTAAATCAATTGAAAATTGGCAACGACATTATTATCGTAGGAGTTATTATCGTATTATTCTTATTATTTGTCTTCCACAAATCCAATGTCAAGGACGCGCAGTCAACCTTTTTTGGAGCCAAAATGTCAAGGTCAAAGTCGGGTCAAGTGTAAAAAAACTAAATTTTCCATATCTCTACAAATATTTATCGTACAAGTTTGATGCTTACATTTATGAAAAGCTCATCTCAAGTGGAGTATTTTTATTTCATTGGACCAAAGCTGTACGACCTACCAGTAAAAAGATCGGTAGGGGTCAAAGTTCATGACGTCACAAAAAAAACAAAACTTTTTCCCTATAACTTGGCCACTGGTACCATTCAACAACATTTCCTTTCAATGTGACCTTGACCTTCAACAAATCCAGATTCATTTTGGCCAAATTGCCAAATACCTTGCGAATACAGGTCTTGCCTAGTTTTTTTTTTTTTTTTTTTGTTATGACACATTTTTCTTGAGTAGAATCCAAAAATATTCATTTTTTAAAAAAAAAAAAACCAGAACGTCAATGAATGAAAAAAAGAAATGTCAGGATTGCAGATACATTTTATTCAAAATTAGAGATTAAATGGCCAGAATCAATTGTGATAAAAAATTTAAAAAAATAATTAAAAAGCATTGTATGAATATGATTAAAATAACACTTTAAAATATATTTTGGGAATGGACAGTGTAACTGACTGTGAATACAGGTGAGCTTTGAACTTTGTTTTATTTATTTATTTATCTATCTATTTATCTTGAACTTTGTTTTAAATTGTGATAGTGACCTGATATTTCTGAGAAGTGGTGAGTGACAAGGTGGAGCATTTTGGCACTTGGTATGGAAAAGTGTGCAACCCGGCCCTACTTACTGTACTCAACTACTTATTAAGCCCAAAGAGAAATAAACGGGGCAGAGATGCACGATATTGGACTTTTGGCCGATATCCGATATTTTACGCCTCATTTGGCCGATAACCGACGTCGATATTGATGTTTTGTTTTGTTTTATTTTTCCTTACATCTAACTGCAGAGGTTATCTAGTTTCTGTAGTAAAATTAACAAACATAATTATTCTACAGACTCTTTATGCAGATAAGACAAAGCTGAAAATCATGTTGAGGTGTATTGACTGCTTGATATGACATTCATTTATGCTATATACCTTTTCACTTAAAAGCTGAGTATAGGCCTTCAACAGGTGGCCTTAAACATTTGTGGTTTGCAATCCAAGCCAGTTATTTCTGTAGCTCTGCTGTTGGGATGTTTATTGCCTGTCAATCGTGGAATTTGCCTTTTCTTGTGCTATTCTGCTGTTGGGATGTTTATTGACTTGTGAACCTTGAAAGTTGCCTTTTCCCGGGCTGGTCTTTCCTCCATGTACAGCTGTATACATAAACAGTCTAACGGTTGTTGATATATAGGCATTTGTGGCTTCCTTTCTTTGTCTTAAGGCTAAAGCCTTGGACTAGACCTGTTGGGTTTCAAATTTCTCGTTAGTCCATATATGTGATTGTAGGAGCTGGATTTCTTCAGAGCATGATCTGACCCCGTTTGCTCTCATTGAACTGATATCTCCAGTTTTCCTGTTTTTGCCTTAGAACATGATTTGACCTCCCTTGTTCCTCCAGGGATTCTCTCTTTGCCCTGGTTTTTGATTCTGCATGTTTTAATAAACTTTGTATCATTTTGCAAGTCAGCTTCAATGAAGACTTTTTTTCCACTCTACACCTCCTTTTTATCATTCACATCATCACCTGGGGAGACACGACAATGTAACATCCATAATCATTCCTGGTGCAAAATACTTCATCATATGTGATGTAAAACACGTCATATTTATTCATGACATACGGATAACGGGCTGATAATATCGTGCATCACTAGCATGAGTTCCTCCAGCTGTTTTCTGCACCTTTGCTAAATCTCGTTACTGTTTTAAGCAAAATTATGACAGGATCATTTTAATTAATTTTCACAGAAATCTTGTTAACAGTTATTGACACATTCATTCGTCTCAAAGCCTCTGGTGTAAATACTCAGTTTGCCACATCTGGCATATTTTTTCATGAACGCTACAGCAGATATTAATCAGTATTGATAGTCTGCTAAGGAGGTTCTGTAGGAACTCAAATAACCCCAGCTGTGTTCATGAAAAAAATACTAATACAAACCTCCAAACTTATTTAACCCTAGAACACTATTGGCGGGTGATTTATTCCAGTAGTTGTAAAAAAATATCACAAAGTGGTGATTTCTGATACTTGCAGGAAAGATGGTGGAGTTGCTGCCATCTTTAAATCAATATTTCAGTGCAAAGAAATACCGTTGGGTGATTTTATCTCCTTTGAATTTTAGTCTTTATAGCCCCCCAAAATATTCTGGAGAATTCATGGATGAGTTTGCTGAACTGCTGTCAGTTGTATGCACTGAATACAACTTTTTAATAATAACAGGTGACTTTAAAATTCATGTAGACAATAACATGGACAATACTGCCAAAGAACTGTATGCTTTAATGGACACTTTTGGTCTTACACAACATGTGACTGGTCCGACACACACTCAAGGTCACACTTTGGATCTGGTTATCTCTAAAGGTGTTGCTATCTCTGCTGTTGATGTAAGAGACTTAGCTCTATCTGATCATTTCTGTGTCTTTTTTTACCTAGAGACTGTAACATCTGTTCCCCCTAGTTATGTGTGTTTAAAGAAAAGATACATAAATGAGAACACAAGTGCACAGTTTATGGAAGCCATAGCAATGACACCAACATTGAGTGCTGAGACAGTTGATGATCTTTTGGATGAGTTTAATACAAAAGTCTGTAATGTCATAGATGTGGTGGCTCCAATCAAAACTAAGAGAAAAACAAACACACAGAAAACACCTTAGAGGAGGACTGAGATAATCCAGAATTTGAAATCTGACTGTAGAAGAGCTGGGCGTAAATGGAGATCAACAAAACTCCAAATTAATCTAGAGCTATACGAAATAAGTCTGTAAATTCAATGGTGGCTCGTTCAAAGCGAGGCAGCAATACTTTTCCGGAATTATCGCTAAAAATGTCAATAACTCTCACAAATTGTTTTTTGTAATTGAAAAGCTCACCCTACCCCCAAGTAATCAATGACATAAGGTTGAACACTGATTCAGGAAAAGTATCTGTTCTCATTCTATTGGATCTAAGTGCTGCATTTGACACTGTAGATCATACAATATTTTTTTTTGCACAGATTGCAAACATGGGTTGGACTTGGAAAAGTAATGCAATGGTTTAAGTCCTACTTCGAGGAGCAAAGTTATTTTGGAATTTTTGAATCTGACAGATTGCCAATGTCATGTGGGGTTCCTCAGGGCTATGTTCTTGGACCTCTTCTGTTTAGCCTTTATAAACTTCCTTTAGGACAAATTTTACAGAACAGTAAGGTTGATTATCAGAGTTACGCAGATGACACTTAACTATATCTATCACTGAACCCAGATGACTATGGTCCTATTGAGGTGTTGTGTGTCTGCTTAGAAAAAGTAAACTGCTACTAAACCATGACAAGATGGAGGTGATTGTCTTTGGTAACAAGGAAAAGAGGACTGCTGTCAGCAAGTATCTTGAGTCTCGATCTTTAAAAGATAAAGACCAAGTCAATAATCTTGGTGTTCTGATTGACTCAGATCTGACATTCAGCAGTCAGATCAAATCTATCACAAAAACATCTTCTACCACCTAAAGAACATCTCCAGAGTGAAAGATCAGGAGAAACTGGACCATGCTTTTATATCCAGCAGACTGGACTATTGTAATGGTCTTCTGACAGGAATTTTAAATGTTTTTTTTTTTGCTGCCGATTTTAATGTACTTATTGCCTTGTGTATGAAATATGCTATACAAATATATTTGCCTGGCCTTGCTTTGCCTTGCCTAGATGGTTAAGAGCTACAATTTGTATAGGCAATTCAAAGCAGATAAGGGCATATCAAATTAATAATAAAGATGATACTTGGCAAAGATTAAAAAAAAAAAAAAACAAGATAATTAGTGATTAAAAAGCATAGAAACTGAATACAAGTCGAGGTCAACTCCTGAGATTAATTACAAGAAAAACAACATATTTTCTTGACATCTATACAGTATTTAGTTTCCGCTCCATTTTTCATTATCCACAACTTGCTAATTAAATTGAACGAAGGGAATATTACTTATGAAAAATAATTGTTTACATTCGTCTGCTTTTGTTGGCACTCTGTCAGACTATCAGTGTTCATTTAGTTTAAAAGAAGATGGCTGTGCACAAAGTATGTATTTAGGGAGGAAAAATCTGAAAGACGATGCAGTGAAACAGACCCCAACACAGCAATAACACATTTTTATTGAAAGCATGCTCTGATTATCAGGTTTGATCTACTTCAATACAAGTCAACATGTTATCCCAGGGCAAAATATACTCAAAGTGAGCATATGGCTTTTCTTATGTGAACAATTAATCCTATTTAGCGTGAAAAGAACATTCAAATTCATCACATTACATGTGGAAAAAAGTTTTTAAATTCAGTCTGAAATGATTTTACATCAAGTCTACCATGTGTGTTGTACACATAAATCAAGCACTTTTAGTAATTGATTTCCTAATGCCTGTAGATCTGGCCTGCATGCCAAATTCTATGCTTCATTAACACACAATAATTTAATGACTGGAGGGAATAAGCAGAAAAACGACCCAAAAACAAAAGCAGGAAAAGATTAATGTTGCAATGAAATGAGTTAAAAACCTTTGCTGAGCAACACCTCATCACACAATCAGTGCAGATCCACTTCCATGCTAATAACATCACATCTTTTTTACACTAAAGCAGTAGTTCAAAGTGACTTTGCATATTATTCTAAAGAGTACTGATTATTCTACTCAACTAGAAGGACCGTTACTTGATTGAAATTGTAATCAAGTACAAGTAATTCATACATAAAATACTCAAGTACAAGTAAAAAGTAGCTCAATTAAATATAGTATTCAAAGTACAAGTTACTAGTTACTTTCATCCCCCATGATTATTGTTGGTAATAAATCTTACCACAGTTCCCTTGCACACAGTAAATATTGCATATGAACTTAAAAAGGAAGAGATTACATCTTGCACAATTGGAACTTAATTTGTTTTCCACGAAGGCATTTGTATAAAATAATAATAATAATGATTATGATAATTTTTAAAATAAAATAAAACCAAATAATTTAAATCAAAATTTTAAAAAAAATTCTGAGGTTCAAGTATAAATATATTCAAAAACCGGCATTAAATGCTGTTTTTGGCGCTGTACATTACGTTTAATCTGATTGGTCGGCTATGATATGATTTCATTATTTGTAGTTTCATAATGTCCGATGATCATTTTAAAAGAAAAAAAAAAATCTAATTTACTCAGTAATGGTTGGATGTAGAAATGTAATGAATTACTTTACTTATTTTAAAACATACTTAAGTGTAAGTAAATTCACTGATTTAGAAATATACTCCAAAAAGTACAAGTACCCATAAAAGCAACTCAATTACAGTAACGTGAGTACTGTAATTGTAATCTGTTACTTTCACCCTTGATTAGTGGTCAACAGTTTTCACAGGTGCATTTATTAGATGGGTGTTTGACTGCAAAGGGGACTCAAACATTTCTACAGATTGTAGATTTCTATCAATAACGTGGAACAAACTTATAGGATTGAGTCACGAGTTTAAGTTGAGTCAGAAAACAACAGTTTGACAAATGAAAACTTCTCCCAATGACTGTTTTCTGGATCATAAAGCCATAATCTAATAGTTGTATCATTACATACAGTATGTCTGGCCGCTCGGGGGCTGAATAGGTCACATCAGCTGTTTTCTCGACTAATGAAGGATGATATTCTCACAAAGTTGACAGAGGCAATGTTTCTAGATGTAAATGAAAGTGTGTGTGTGTGTGTGTGTGTGTGTGTGTGTGTGTGTGTGTGTGTGTGTGTGTATATCACCCGACAGAGTGAGAACAGACAACTTATCTGTCTAGACATTCTGTGAAAAAGAAGACATTAAAGATAGTAAATGAAAATCGGATGTGGCAAATGTGTTTTGTGTTGAAACACAGTGTAAAGCTTGGACACATTTAATATGAACTGTACAAAACACGCCTTGAGCTGTGTGGATGGTTGTTGATTCAAGTTCATAGCAAAAAATCCAATTTTGCTGAGGTGGATATAGAAGAAAGAACTGATTTGTACAAAGCAATGTAATGCTAGACGTATCAGCTCTGTGTCTGTTTAATGAGAAATCAAAGTTAGATGCCTCAAGTTTTTCTTTTTTTTTTAAGTTTTGTTCCCCAATTAAACGTGGAAGTTTTTGGCAGGTAGTTTTTAAAAGAGATAATTATATTGTGCAATTATAAATTAGCGCATATATGATTTGAATGCCTTTCATGCTGTATTGCGTGTGGGTTTGTCTGTACCTATGTGTGTGTTAGTGCTTCATCTAATTACAGGTGTGCAGACAACACCAGCTGCTGCCAATCAGTGGTTTATAAAAAGCTTGCTCAAGGGTTGCCAGCGTTGGTCCTGCTGTGCACCAGCGTGGGCTGCATTAGGCTTTATTTTCTCACAACTTAGAAAGTAATTATTTATTATTCTGTGTGTTCCTTTTAAAGGGATTATTTTTGCTTAGTTCAATGAGCTTTGTGAACACTTACTTTGTCTTGAAACACTTGATTTACTTTCAAACTCTCTGATTTTCTTGTTTATTCATTCCCGGGTTATGTTTCGTGTACTTGTTAGTGTTCAGTCTTAGACTCCAGTCAGCATGTATTCAAATTATTGGGAAAAAAAAAAAAACTGAGTACAGACTACATTAAATGTATAACTATCTCTAAAAATGCAGGTTTAAGATTCACTGTGAATTTTAATGGGCCCCTTTGGACTTAAAAATGAAGAGGCATGCCAATTATTAGTGTATCAGTGGAAGACTAGGATATACCACTTAATTGTCCTATATTTAAGTCCATATCATCAGAAGGTGAGGTGTTGGGGGACTCAATTGCAGAGAGAAGGATTGAGTAGTTTAAGTGAAAGTTATTTTTATTAATTTTATTAAAACAAAAAAACTATGCACACACCAAAGTATATAACCATAAATTTAACTACAAGCTAATAATACATTTGATTTAAAGGCACCTTTCAGGGTACCCAATTCACCAAACAAAAAAAACCAGGTAAAAATAGTAGAAAACAACAAAAAATACAAAGACAAAATTAGGTGGACAAAAATGGAAGTTCAGTGGAAAAATGTTGATCAGGGAAAAGTCAAGTTAAAACAAATGGGTTTTGAGTTGGGATCTGCCTTTCAGAGGTCAGGAGGAAGTGAGTTCCAGAGCTGGGCAGCAGAGCGACTGAAAGCTTCGCTCCCCATGGTGATGAGGCGTGCAGGGGGGACACTGAGGTGGATGGAAGATTATGATCTGAGTGAGCGAGAGGGCGTGGCAATGTGGATGAGGTTGGAGAGGGAGCCAGATTGTGGATGACCTTAAAAGTGAGTAGAAATATTTTGTAATGTGTGTGATGGGTAACCAGTGACGCTGCTGGAGGATGGGTGTGATATGGTGAGTAACGGGGGTCCCGGTGACGATCCTGACTGCTGAGGTCTGGACGAGTTGAAGTTTATGAAGGGTTTTGTTGGGGAGGTGACCAGACTGTGAACGAGTACGGCAGCGGTGTGAGAGGTGAGCGGAGACGGTTTATATTGTGGAGGTGAAATTATGCAAACTGTGTGATATTATTGATATGAAAAGTGAATGGAGTACTGTCGAGGATGACACCCAGACTTTTAACTTGTTGAGCGGGAGAGATGGAGGAGTCAATAGTTCATACCTGTCAAGTATCCCGTTTTGGCCTGGAAACTCCTGTATTTTACCCCTCTTTCCCGCCATTGTCCCGCATTGGTATTTTACCATAAATATCTTGATTTTAATGTAATAATTAAAGGATGCCTTACTAAACTGAACGGCGTCACTAGCCTCGCGAGAACTGCTACCTGAAATGGCCTGAGTGGCAGTTCTCGCGAGATTAATACTGACAGCGGCAACAAACCCGGAAACAACTCAGAAAAGAGATGAATATAAGACGTTCAGACGAAAAAACCAAAAAACTTATGTAAATACGTTGGAAAATAAGACAGAGTTTACCTTCTTAAAGAGCAGCAGGATGGGACACAGTTACGAGTTCTGATAGATTAATAACTGAGATTTTAACGTCTACCACAGCGGAAGGAACGACGTAAGTAAGCATAAAAAATAAGCCAATCACAAGCGCCACAAATATGCACTGCTTTAAAAAAAGCGTTAAATGATGTAAAGTCTGCAACAAATTTATTTAATAAGTCATTAGTGAATATGAGAGAACCAGATGACTGAGCATGAGAAATTATAAGAAAATATCAAATGAAAATAAAAAGTAAATGTCTAACTTAAAGACAAGCAACATGAAATTAACAGTAAACATGCAACGTGTTGACTTGTATATAAACTGTAAGTATATTTTATATATTTGTTTTCATTTTAGCTGTTTTATAATGTAGGAATTAGGGCTGGGCGATATATCGAGATTCAAGATGTATCAAGTTTTTTTTTTTTGCGATATAGAATACTACAATATTGCATATATATATATTAGGAGTAGCTGCTTTTACTTCTCAGAACAACATGTAAAGCTCAGTTAGATGAATCAATGAGTGTGTCCTAACCCAGACCTTCCCCTAAACAAGCCACACTACAGAACTCACTCACACATGCTGTCCCTCACAGGTGAAAAAGCCAAGTGTCACATATTGATCAGCTGTTTGTTAATAAATGTCTCTGTGTAGCATTTTGCATCAGAAAATTTAACCCAGAATTTATTTAATAAAATTGTCGAGATTTATATCGTATATCACCATTTTGAGCGAGGGAGGGGGAGGGCGGCTCGTAGCAGGCACTAGAAAATTTCCCTTATTTTCAAATCCAAAACTTGACAGGTATGATAGTTATAGAGAAACTGCCAGCTTTGTTAGAGTGGATTTTGTACCTATTGATTGAACTTCTGTTTTATCACTTCATTTCAGAAAGTTGGATGTGAACCATGATTTTATATCAGTGAGGGAGGAAGTGCTTGGTGGAGATGTAGAGCTGGGTGTCATCTGCATAGCAATAGAAATTGATGTGTTGCTAATGAAAAATATGGCAGAGGGGGAGTAAGTAGATGATTAAAAAAAGCGCCCCAGGACAGAGCCCTGGGGAACACCTGTAGTGACTGGGAGTGAGTGAGACGTAAATGATTTTAGTTGAATGTACTGAGTGTGGCCTGAAAATGTGGGCGGTGTGTGTGATGTCAATAGAGAGAAGGATGGTGTGTGAAATTGTATCTAAGGCCAAACTCAGATCAAACAGGAAGATGATGGAGAGAAGACGAGAATCAGCAGCCAGGAGGAGATCATTGGTGATTCTGAGTCGGGTTTGTTTCAGCGCTATGGAGTGGGTGGAAACCAGACTGGAACTGTTCATAACGATTATATTACAAACTGACAAGGGAACAAGAGAACGCAAACATAGTAGGTAAGGAAAACAATAAGTGTTCAAACATTCCTTTAAACAGTGAGGGAGGATAATCAGGAGATGAGACATACCTGAATAACAGGAACACTTGCACACTGACAAGACAAGGTGTGATGACACAAGCAGGACCGTGGAACCAAACTGGCTTTAGTATAACAGCAAACAAACCAGAGGAATGAAAACTATTACACACAACCCCTAGAAACCATTAAAAATAACTGTTTAATTAAACCATACAGAGAAGAACTCAGACTTGATTTAAAACTATATAATCCAAAAAATGAGACTGTAATAACTCAACACACCACAGAAGAAAATGCTGACCAGAAACAAGAAACCCACCCACAGGCCCATACTGTTACACATGTAGGTTTCTGGTTGTACAATGTTTAATGTGTATAAAATTACATTTAGCAAAAACATAGCAAAACTATATTTTTGTACTTTATTTGTTGTTTAGTGTCCAACCATCTGTACCAGTTTCCTTTAGATGTTAGCATTCAACAACTTCATACATACATGTATGTATGTATTCTGTTTATATTATAACTGGCAGGATATTATATTCTGTCCACATATGTCCACATATGGCACATCCACTCATGGATGTTGGGTGTTTTTTTACGGTTACCTCTAAGTCTTTATTCACTGCCAATATGTCGTCGCCTAGAGGCATCAGTCAAACTCAACCTCAGTTTTTCTCTAAGCCTTGTTTTTTATTCTTATGCTGAATTTCAGCATTTCAGGCTTGGACTTAGACTTGATCTCAAATCATCTAAAAACATTTTAGTGATGGTATTTAGGGATATTTGTTTATGACATTGAGATTAAAAAGAAAAGTACTTGTCAACTGTTTTAATTTGAAACTGCACCTGTTATAAATGTACGGCTTAGTTAAGGGCTAATGAATTTATTATTGATAATATTTAAGCTTTCTGATCAATAATTCTGGAAAGATGGAAGTGACAACTACTCATGTTTTTATTTTACTTTGCAAAATACATACAAATTAATGACAGACAACAGTGTAAGATGCTGTAATGTCACTTAAAACTATATCTAGTGTGTGTAGAAAATAACTGGAAGGGGTGGGAGAAAAAGGAATACTAAAAATAAAAAAAAATAATGGACGACAGAAAGAAAAAAAGCAGATAAAGAGAAATAAATTACCCGTGATCGGTCTACACACAAATATTACTAAATTAAATAATTGTCAATAAAATACTACTTATAGCCCTGGTGCACCGAGAGAAAGAAGAAACTGCAACTACTCTAAACGCTTGTACCACAGATGTTTCACACTTTAAATAGGATTTTACTCACGTTTCTTTAAAAATCTTTGAATATGTGAGAAAAGTCAGGCTTTAAAGATAAATTACCTACAATGATACAATTTAACATACAGTAAAACCTCAAAAGGCTCTTTTTAATCTTTGTGTTACTATATGCCTCTCACATTGCATCAGTTTGCCAAAGTGAGAGGCCATTTGGAAGCAGAAGAGGCAGCACAAATGTCAGCCTGAGCACAGCAGTCGTTGGCCCTGGAGACTTAGAGTTCTCCAAAGCAATGCTCCAATTCCCCTGACTGACTGATTATGTGGAATCCCCCCCCCCCCCATACACACACACACTCTGTTTAGTCAATCAAGAAACCTAAATTAAAATGTTAAAAAAGAAATGAAAAAACATGGAATTCCACTTTCTCTGTTGCCAAAGGAGGCAAACTGAAATGAGCTTGTAGGCTAAAATATTCATACGATGACGCCAGCAGTGATTGTGATGCAAGCAGAAAGTGAGCCAGTGATGGAAGAAGCTGCTAACGTGACACAAACTCCACACAATTAAAATACCTTTGAAAAAGGCATATGATGTCAAGTCGGTGCAAGATCATGTCATCAAGTGAAGTGGGACACGAGGAGCTATTTTTACTGTGATGCAGCAGCATTGTTTTAGTGTAGAGGAGGTGCAAATACAGAGGACCAGATACAGTGAGCCTGTCAGGGATGTTTGCAAATACATTTGTGCGTGGCTAACATGCCAAAGGCTGTGGGAATTATCAAAAGCAGAGAGGTGTCAGTGTCACCCTGTAGCAGCGTGGGAGGACTGGGAGCACTGGCTTATGCCAAACACACTCTATACAGGCTGAAATTCACAGCTCAAAAGCTCTCTATTAGATTAAAAAGACTCTTTTTGTCTTTTCATTAGCCTGATTGCAATGTTCGTTTTATTATTCCTAAATAATAAGATCCATTCAATTCTTTTCTGCCTGTTGTGGTTCGTTTATTGCGTCTGGATAGTCCCTCATCTCCTTTCCTATCCATGATAAAGAGTGTTCAAATTCTCTAAAAGCTGAGGAAAGGAGGCTCAATTTACCTCCTTTAGGTTAGGAAACACTGATTCATCCTTTACCAAAGGAGACCAGATAATGCTGACCCACAATTCCTTGTGATGACAATATTTAAAGGGACACACTAATCTGAGTTAAACTCACGATGACATAAAACAGAGCACATTGTCATTCAAGAAGAGACATTTTTAGCCACATTATGTTTCATTCAAAATATTTCATTCACCTCAGAATGCTTTGTGCGGTTGTACATTTGTATACATATGTTATGTAGGCATATATATATATATATATATATATATATTTATTTTGTTGATTTCTGAAGGTGAGTGTGAGCAACCATTGTCATTGATGTTCTTTTAGTTTCACTTTTGTTCCTCGAGGCCTCTTCATTTTGATTTAAACCTTTTGATATTTAAGATTATATCAGTGGTTAGAGGCACAAGGGAAAGTGTTAGAAATGTGCTTTTAGTCCATTTTAGGAAATTTGTAGTTTTTCTGTTTTTTGTTTTTTTGTTTTTTGTTTTTTTTTTTTTACCACAGCAGAAGTCACAAACCTTCGCCGCCGTTAGATTATTACGTCACCTAGTGGAAGTGCATCTGATTGTCAAAACAAACGTGATGGCCTTTTCCTAACTCCTTTCCTTAACCTTGTGATTTCATCCACGGTGTTAAGGAAAAGTGGATAGGAAAGGAGATAGGAGGGACTATTCAGACGCAGCCCATGTCTGGGTTGGTAGCTCCACCTGCTTCAGTTTAATGATTTAATGATCTTTTACTTTGAAGGAAATCACAATGAAATATAAAATGCTGATCACACCTAATAGAACTTTTGTTGTATGTGCATGCACTTACCTTACTTATGCTTTGTGTGCATGGTTGCCTGCATCAAGGAGTGATTAGCGTTAAACCTGAAGTAGGATTTTTTTTCTAAAAAACACATAATAAATTAATCTAATTTTCAAAACTTTAGGCCCCTGCTTTATAGTATTTGAGCATTTTCACATATTTCCTCCCAAATAGGTCTAATTTCACATTCCTTAGGGGGGCTGAGGACGTCACAATTAAGCAAAAATAATAGTTATTTTATTTTTAGCAAGGAAAAAAATCTACAGCATGATTTTCAAAATAAAAAAAAAACACTGCAAAAAATGTAAGCTGCAAGCTACATCAAAGAGTGTCTCTGTGCTGTAAATATATATGTAATGTTTTATGGCTGTACATGTAAGCAAAGTCTTAATCCTAAATCAATCAAGCCTATAATAGACCTTTTAAATCCACTTTGGTTATCAGAAAAAGACACACCTAATTGATTTTTTTTTGCTCTGAAATATTTCCTAATGCTTTATTTAGTCAAACAACAAACACTTGGTGTAATACACTCACCAGATGAGTCAGATTTAGAGCCGCAGGATGTTTTCAGTTTTAACCAAGCCAGGTGTTGTTAAAGCGTTTGCACTCATTAGACTAAATGCAGTGCAAGTGACACCGTGGTTAGTACACTCACCCTGTTCATAAGTAGACTAATTAGGAACAGGGTGACTGCGCTAACCACAAAACTGTTTTCTGTTTATCACCTTCATCGTCGCTGCTCATGAGAAAATGACGGATTATCATTATTTAATTTCATCCACCCGCTCCAACGTTATGTGTCTGATGTGCACTTCGCTGGAAATTTGAAAAATGGCTTGATTTTTGGATGTTGCTCCTGGAGCATTAAGACACACGTAGTCCCTCTAACACAGCCCACACCGACTACAAGCACACGCACACACACATACAATCCTCCAGTCACTATAGCATGAACGACGAGCAAACAGTCGCTGCTCTACAACCACGAGCTCAGGGGCGGAGCAGCGATTTTAAAAGTGAGGGTGTTCTAAGGGTAGGTCAACCAACGACTCCCAATGTAGTTTAGTAAATTAATTCACTAAAACTAAGATGAAGCTGTTAATAAGTCAGTGATACTCAACATTTGGCTCTTTGTCTTAATTTTTGATTATTATTTCCCCAGAAAACCTGAAAAAGTGGAAACATTTTAACCCATTTTTACCTTTTTCCTTTGCCCCATTTTTGGCCCTTTTTGTTTTTTTCAGATTTTAACTTCCTTTTGCCAATAAATGTCCCTTTTTCCTAATTTGTGTTCATAAGTTTTTTTTTTTGACACTTTTATACATTTTTTTGTCAATTCTTTAACCATTTGTTTCATCTAAGCTGCCTTTTCCCCAATAAATTCCATTTTAGTCCCTTTTCACTCTTTTCTTGCCACGTTTTCGTCAATTTTGGACAATTTTTTTGCCACCTGTTACTCATTTTTTGTCACTTTACCTACACTTTACTCATCACGATTTAACTCGTCGCTTACCTTCTCGGAACGGCGGCTTCGTCTAATGGCTGGCTGTGATTGGCTGGATCACCATTCAGTCAATCTAACTAGACAAATAATGAATCCCTCTGTAAAAAGTGAGGAGGATGAATTTTAGTTTTTATGAAAGTGCGAATGTCACATTCCCCACAAACCAAATGACACACACGCCACGGGGTCGAATAATACGCACACACGCTGAGACAGACAGGGATACGCACACAATGTAGCTGTACATACACACCTAACTTGATTAACCCTTTGATTGTGCTCATGGTAAATCAAAACACCTAAATTTAGACTAATGATGTAATTGAGGTATCAGTTGGTATCTGTTTAATGGATTGGTAGTTGTTGACCAGCCTTAAAACCTCCGACACAGCATTAATGATATCATTGTTACCATGCTGATACAATAAATATTGATCTTATCGTGTACATGTTAAGCTCCATATAAAGGCATCACATCTGCAAACAATATTACAGCATTTAGATGGCACGAAGCCTGTGGAAAATAAACAACAAATCATTATGCAAGAGGAACACAAGCTGGTGCTTTAATCACCTTGTTGACGGCGCTCACACAACTGTTTGCTGAGCAGATCTGTTGGTAAATTATGCAACAGCTTGGCAGCAAATGCTCAAGCCAGTTGATGAGATGAGGTCCATGTAATTTGCCTTCCTACCATGATCAAAGATTCCACTTGTGATACTGGGCAGCAGAGATTGGGGTTATCTCCCACAAAGGCTGCTGCTGTGTATGTCATGTTAGAGGCTCCCCGATGTGAGAGGAGCTGCACATACCAGAGAGATATCTAGAATGTGTTGGCCCTGGGCTTTGCTTTTTCATTTCTACCTCCTGACATTTACTTTAAAAATACACCTTTAAAAACTCTGCTGCTTGTCTGTTGAGATATTTACCTGGACTAAAGGTGAAAACGTGGCCGAGCTACCAGACTCAAAACACCCTCATTTTCTTCTTCTTCTTCTTCTTCTTCTTCTTCTTCTTCTTCTTCTTCTTCTTCTTCTTCTTCTTCTTCTTCTTCTTCTTCTTCTTCTTCTTCTTCTTCTTCTTCTTCTTCTTCTTCTATGGATGTGTACGCATCGATGCTCAGGGCCCCAAAAGACAAAACGAGTTGATTTCTTATGTATTTGCGAGTCAAATATTACGACAGTTGGTGATACCGAATCATTGGCACATACCAATATATAAATGGAGCCCATTACCCTGTACGGGGCACTGGGGCCCCATTTTTTCAAATGACTAATCCTCCGTTAGTTCTCGTCAGATCGGAATGCAGATTGGTATGAATGTTCTGTAAACCTGAATATGCTACAGAACTAAAAAAGAGAAAGGCATTTGATTGCCTCCATTTTTCAAAATTTTCCAGAACTTAAAAGGTTGGATGACTGGCTACTTGTACTTTTTGATAATAGTTACATTATAATGCTATATGAATTAAGTTTATGTTTTAAACAATCCCTTTGAAACAACATGACTCTATCATTCTTAGCATTTTAATCTTAATTCTGTTAAATTGTGTTTTTAAATATGCTTACTTATAAACAAATGTAGTTCCATTTACTCAAAAATTATTAGTGAAAGTTACAGAAAAAAGGAAGAAAATGTTACACCAACTTGACATCATTAGGTTAGTAGAACTTTATTTATTTAATTACTTTGAATGTTTGGGATTACAGTGACAGGTTTATGGGATTATTTTTTTGTTTTTTATTGCTGATATTAATGTTGAATGTTTACTGTTGAACTTTTTGATCATGTAAAGCACATTGAATTGCCTTGTGTATGAAATGTGCTCTACAAATAAATTTGCTTTGTTTAATCTTCATATTTAGGTTTTTCTGTTGTGTAAGTTTATATTTATAGGTTGTTTTATTGTATTTTATTTTTTATATTTAGGTATGTATGCGGTCCGTCTCAGTGAATATAAGTAAATTAAAATACAATAGACACAGTCAGGTTTCTATTTCACATTATTTTTTATCACATTTTGTTATTTAATGAAATAAAGTTTAAATTATTTCTCTTTAGCATAAGTAGCATTATGCTAAGAACTCAATAGCTGATGATTGTGTTGTTTGAGCTGCTTTCTGTAGAGTGTTCCTCTGTGTTCTGTAACTGGCAGTTTGTGCTGTGATTACACAGGTGAAGCTCATCTTCCTGGTTATCCTCCTGCATTATTAAGGTGTGGCAACTCAATGTGTCTGTTAGTTAATTTACTAGTGTAATTGTTTTGTGTCAGTTTCCCAGTATTTTAGCTTTTGAATGTGGACATTATGTGACTTTTGTTGGATTTACATAATCCTTCATCTGCCACAAATCTTCATACCTTGTGTTTGGATCTTCACCAAAATCCAAACACTCTAAACCAATGTTTCTCAAACTTTTTTGGCTCCATAAATACCACTTTCTCTTATTTCTGAATCCAAGTTCATGTGGATTTTGTTGGGTTTTTTCCTTATTTTTATTAATTTTATATTTTGATAGAGCTATGATATGACCATTGTTTTAATATGCGCTATTTAAATAAAGATTGATTGATTGATTGGAGTACCCCCTTTGTCCGACTACAGCATTTTGCTCAGACTACTCTAAAAAAAAAACAACTATACAGGACAATGAGTGGTAACACATAATGTATTTAATCTAATTTAGTGCCTCCTGAATGAATTTATTCCTATAGTTTTTTATCATTTTTGATCATCTCTCACGTGGTGTGGGACAAAGACTGACCCTTGTATTTTTAGTTCCTGTTCTAATTAAAATCATTTTCACCATCATTATTATGATCACCATTTTTAACTAAAAATTAACATCACACCACATATTTTTAATTCTTTTTTAAAATGTTCTACTATCTCTCACTCAAGTACCCCTGTAGTGCCACTGCGTACCCCTACGGATACACGTACCACTATTTGAGAAACACTGTTCTATACCAACCACTCAACCTCTCGATGTAGACTACAATAAATGGACAATGCATCTGTCAGTGCAGTAACGTAGTTTGTGCATCTGTTGCAGTTCATGGACGCTGAATAAAGATGTGCAGAGTGAGTTAAGTAGGGTCAATGTATTGCATTGTCTATGTGTTGTGAAGGTGTCATTTATCCTTTTTGTGATTTTTCACAGCGAGCCTGACAGTTGTGACCTTTATATGCAATAAAGGCTCCTGTCAGCACGTCAGTCAGTGAGATTTCTCTCATTTTAACAGCACACTTTGTCCTTACACAGTCATCCAGGTCTGAGTCTCTGGCAGCACAATCAGCAAGAAAACCTAGACGTCCATCTCTTTAAACACTATAGTATAATCCATATGTGTCAAATTTACGGCCCGGGGGCCAAAACCGGCCCTTCAGAGCATCCTATTCAGCCGAGAAAGTAAAAAATGACAGTGAAAACATGAATTATTATGTAAATTACCAAATAATCCAGTTTTAGATTAACAAATTCAGCAATTTAATGAAACTCCACTATAATTTTAGGTGTTTGCATGTATCCTTTGTTTATACCACATCAATGCAGTAGAGTTTGGATCAGGCCCAAAAAATCCAGCCCGACCCGACCCATTAACTTAAATTGTAGGCCCAAGCACAAAGCAAACCCAACGTAAATTATTATTTTATTGAAGTATTGCAGCCGGTAGATTAGTATCGCGGTGCCTCGGGGGTGGGGGGCGGGGCACACACTCACCGCAGCCCAAAAGGTATTTTAATGACGTGACCCGAGCCGTTATCACAGTTTTACAGGCTTTAATGGAGGTCGTAGTAACACGCCAAAAATGAACAAACAAACACACAAAGAACCGTCTTACACCATCATACACTCACACTACCGTGGGAACAGAATTGTTAACCACTGACTACACACAAGAACTCAGTCCGTTCCAGTATGCAGACCAGACCGGGCGGCCCGTGCGTCGAGAGCAGACCTGACTGGAGCACGCAGTCATATTTGTTCCCTGCGCTCCAGCAGCAAGTGAGGAATGAGCAAAATCAGCAACTGAACAACTAAACGCAACGCCGTCAATATCCCGTCCTACTACTAGTAGAAATCACTTTAGAAATGATACCACAACAATATAGAAGCCTTTTTGTGTTTATTTAAAAATAATATTAATGTAATAGAGATTTAAAAAAAGTTAAAAATGAAGCCCAAGCCCGAACCGACAGCTGAGCGGGAAAATGAGGCCTGAACTCGGGTCGGGCTCGGGCCAAGAATCTAAACTCTACAATGTCATTTTTAATTTCAAATTGTGAAAAGAACTCACAATTTTTCTATACACATATCTTGCAATTTCTCACAAAAAAAAGTTAAAAATGACAGTGAAAACATGAATCATTGTGTAAATGTTCCACTAATTCAGTTGTAGATATCTCATATAGATTATATCACATGATGGCAATTACGTTTAACTTCAAATAGTTTTTTTTTTCTTTTAATTCTGCAATTTTCCTCAAATGATTCCACAACAATTCCCCAAATGCAATGCAATGTAATATCTGTCACATAATGCCTGAATAATATCAGTGTCCCACATATGTACTTTATCATTTATGTCATTTATACATAAAAATGAAAACCAGGGCACATTAACGTTAAAATTGCTCTTTTTTTTCTACATAAAATCAGCGGCCAACTTAAGATCAAATTGTTCCGTGTTTGGCCCCTGAACTAAAGTGAGTTTGACACGCCTGGTATGATCAATTCATTTAGTTCTAGATTGACATGCGTCTCATCTGTTCTCCATGAACCTGGATTAACTGGTATGGAAGCGGGCTTGTAATCAGAGGGTCACAGGTTTGAATCCAACACACATTATTGTGGGATCCTGATAGTCCATTAAACCCTAAATGCTCATGTTTTACGTAGCTTTGGATAAAAGCGTCTGACTTTTTACAATTATGATTTTATTTAGCAACCACGATTCTGGTAAATCAACCTGTCCCATTAGTAACAGTAGCTGTGTTTCCATTATGTTTTTGCAAAATAAAAGCGATACTTGTAAATGTTGACTAAGTATAATTGCACTTTGAACGTGTTTCCATTGAACGTTGCTTTGGGCAGGAGCCTCCTAACTCCTGTAAAATCTCATCCTGCGAGACTTTGCTATGATGGACGCTCAGAACCTCCATATAACAGTCTGCGTCTAATGTGGCAGTAATCATTTTTAAGTATAATGCTAAGAAATGTCTGTCTCCTTTTCTGTTTACACGTACCGCGTCATGTTTTCTCAGAGAGAAGTGGTCATGTAACCAGGTGCATCACGTCATGTGACGTGTATTTGTTTCATTATCGGAACGTCTGAAATTCCTCATGAAAGCGTAAAACCTTTTTATGCGATATTTGTGTTTTTTCAAAATCGAGGTGTTTCCATTGTTTTCATTGCGCTATTTAGATTTTGCTCATTTTCAAGGGAAACGGAAACGCAGCTACTGATTGTGACTCTATTTCACCTACTGTTGTGCAAATGGAACCGACAACAGGTGAAAATGATTAAATTATCAAAACAACCCCATAAACTAAATACATTATTCTGCTGGTGGTGGCCAATGACTACCTTTTGGTGAATTTTGCACTTTGGAGTGCTCTCACCACTAGTGGTAGCATGAGGCGTTGTTTACTATCCACAGATGTTGCTCAGGTAGTGCAGTTCATCCAGGAAGGCACATTAACAACACTGTGGCAATAAGATGCATGTGCTTTATCTTTTAGCACAGTGTCAAGGGCATGCAGAGATACCAGGAGACTGGATAGTAGGGGGACCATAGGAGGTCAACAACCCAGCACCAGGACCGCCATCTGCCCCTTTGTGTAAGGAGGAACATTAGGAGCGCTGCCAGAGCAATAAAAAATAACCTCCAGCAGGCCACTAATGTTCATGTTTCTGCTCAAACTGTCAGAAACAGACTGCATGAGGGTGGTCTGAGGGTCTGACATCCACAGGTAGAGCCTGTGGTGACAGCCTTTCAGATCCATGACAATGCTAGGCCTCATGTAGCTGATTGTGAGCAGTTCCTGCATGATAAAAACATTTAAGCTAGTCTGCCTTTTCCACCAGATGAGTCTCACAAATTCATTTCGAGACATTCCCGAGTGGTGACATTATGGATGAAAAGGGAAAAACCTTCCAAACACCTTCGAAAGAGGAACTATTCTTGAACTGGAGGAATGCTAACAACGTCTGGCAGGGAACAAGGCCAACACGAACAACGATAAAGAGAAGGAGGAATAAAAACAAGACAACACTGACTACAGATGAGAATACACAAACAAGGACTGTTCAAAACAACTCAAGAATGTTTGACCAGAAAGACATGTAAACCCATGTAAATTTGCGATGGTAAAACAGGGGACGGGACCCAGATAAGCAAAGTGCTTCTCTCGTCTCCTTTTTCGGCATGTACAAAAAAAAAAAAAAAAAATGTAAAAAAAAAAAAAAAAAGTGAATGTAACCATGTCGGAAATAAACTGAATAAATAATTTAAAAAAATAAAATTTTGATTAAGGCACAGAGAACCTGAATCCATCATCTAAAACTAATTGTGATCAGATGAGATCAGAAAATGCTTTATCAAACCCAGAGGGGTAATTAGAATGGCAGACAGTGGCATGTAAAAAAAGAAGACTAGAAATAAAATAAATTATATACAGTGTATACATCTGTAAACTGATTTTTTTTTTTTTAGGCCCATGGCAGGCAATGATGGGCGATGGTGTCCCTGGAATCAAAAACGTTTGGAATGGCCAATAAAATTAAAGGGTAAGAGACGTTTAGTTCATAAAAACAAAAGAAAGTTTTGTAACATAATGAACAAACATTGTTGTTACGTGTTTAAAGTTATATATTTAATCATGAACCAATACTGAAATAACCTAAGATATAAAGGGCAGTGTATATACAGTAGGTAGGTAATTATTGAAATTGACGGGGTTTCCAGGGACCTTGAACGCATCTCGGTAACACGTTAATTCAAAAAACGTAATTCTCTTTCTGAAAGCTAAGGTGTCATTACGGTAATTGTACTCACATGTGACGGAATCAATTTTTTTTTTTTTTTAAAGTCTTTGCAGGAAGTGGTCATATATGCCACTTACTCACTGTCACTTCTTCTATTACACAATAATCCAGCAATTCTGGACAAATATGAGTAAATATTGCTAACATGATATTCACGGACCAAAGTTGGCCCGCTGGTGATTGGCTTTGGTCTGCTACTCATTTTTGAAATTGTTATTTTTATTTCTCATATATATTTTTCTCCATTTCCAGCAGTCTGAATGTATTTTTTGTTGCACTTCTTCCCCATCACCACAAATTGCCATAGTTTTACATTAGGAGTAGGGGGGCGCTGTTGAGCCCCCGTCAGCTCAGATCTGTAAGCATATGACCAGTGAGTGAGAGGATGTTGGAGTCAGATCTGAGATAGAGCGCGTGGGGCAGTGGCACAGTGATAATAACAGAAAGTTTTAAATGTTTGGGAATATAATTCCAACATTTTCTAAAAAAAAACAAAAAAAAAACGCAACAGCATTTGAGTAGTTTGTGCATGTGGATGTAGTCAGTGAGGAGCTTCAACTGGAACTTCAGTCTGATGACAAGTTGAGAGAGCTCCCCTTTGCAGGACTTCTACAGGTGTGTTCCTGCACACAGGTAAGATCTGCAATCATGCACAGGTGATGCTGTTCTTCTTGAGCAGTTATACAGTATATGTATATGTCTGTGAGCAGGATTTCAGCCTATCGATTGATATGAAAACGTATCAATAGACTACCAGTCTATGCATTCGCAGGGCCCCTCATTGACCAGTTCAGGTGACGTGATATGTGCACCACGTGACTTAAAGTTCCGTCAGTTTCACAGTATTTGAGCTTTTATTTATTTCTAGCTATCCCGTTAACTTTTTTTATTTTAGCCCTATCCCTGACCCTAACCCAGGAAATACCTTAAAATGTTTTTTTCCTATATGTATTAAAGTGGAATTTGCCGTGTTAAATATGTTCAAATGAAAAAATATATATGACAAAAGTGGGATTCGAACCCACGGCAGCGTAAGGATAAATCCTCGTGTCACTCCAAACAAATATGACGTAAATCAGTGCAATCACATTTTTTTTTTTTTTTTTTAAAGTCCATTTGGTAAGGCACAAAATACATTTTCAGTTGCACTTTTAAAAGAAAAAAGAACTATTATGCAGTTTTGCATTGTTTATTATAGAACCAGAATTTAAATTAATAGGCTTCATTTTTATTTGTATTATTCCTTTATTTATTTCATTCAAGATTTATTTTTAGTTAAATTGCATTCTTTTGAATAGTTTATCAAGGAATTCTTTTGACAATGAAAAATAAAAGGAAAATAATACAGTATTTTCTAGTTTTTTTCCCAAAAAAAAAAAATTTGTCTACAGTCCCATTTTGTAAAATAAATCGCGAGAGAATCGTATCGTGAACCCAGTGTCGTGAATCGAATCGTATCGGGAGTTGAGTGAATCGTTACATCCCTAATAAACAGTATACAAAGTATTTTTAAATAAAGTGAAATGTAGTGCAACATTTAACAACACTTGTAAACAAAAACTATTACACTTTCTTGAGAAAGTTTAACAAAATTTAGCAGCACCTTAAACATTTTTAAGAACAATGTGCCAAATTTAAAAACAACTGTTCTAATCATAGTAAAATATTTAAAGAGGTTCAAAAATGAGTATGCTCAAGTTTTTGGCTACAGCCCTGTTTATTTTTTTTTATTTTTTTTGTGCTTCTAGTGACTTGGCTTTATATTTTCTTTGCCAGTCAATAAGGGCAGGAAGGGTAGGCTGGGTCTCAGGCTGTCATGGTTTCTGTTGAAACAGTTGAGGAAAAAAAAAAACCAGAAGAACCATAGATATTAAGAAATGAACACGGCACTGTTAGTACCGTATCACTTTTTGGTATTGATACTTCATTTAGTATCAAGTTTTTTGACAACACTAATACTGCCATCTGGGGTGATTAGTTGCCCCTGGGCCTGTTGTCTTGCCTCTGCTGGCTGTGGACCCGGCCACTGGTGGGCAAACGCTGGTTTTTCCCTGGGTGTGGGTCTTGGCCCTTCTGCTGCAATCTCGAATGGGGGGCTCCCTGGGCCCACACCGGGGGTTGGGTGTTGGGGCATGGGTAAGTTTGGGGAGTGGGTGGTTGCGGGGGGCCTTGAAGCTGGTTTTGGAGGCAATGGCGGGGTGCATTGTGTCCCTGGCCCCTGGAGCTTGCTTGGCTGTGTGTGGGAAGGGGGGGAGCGCCGCTTCTCGACATGGGGTCTCTGAGGCTTTAATGTTGGGACATGGGTGGGTGTGGGGGGTTGGTGCTTGCGGAGGGCCTTGACGGCGGGGTGTGTTTGGTCCCTGGCCCCTGCAGCTTGCTTGGCTTTGTGTGGGAAGGGGGGGAGCGCTGCTTCTCGGCATGGGGTCTTTGAGGCTTTAATGTTGGGACATGGGTGGGTGTGGGGGGGTTGGTGCTTGCGGGGGGCCTTGACGGCGGGGTGTGTTGGGTCCCTGGCCCCTGCGGCTTGCTTGGCTTTGTGTGGGAAAAGAAGGAGCACCACTTTTTGGCCTGGGATGTCTGGGGCTTCTCGTGGGGCGACTTGGCCTTGAGGCGGTTGGCTGGAGCCTCTTGAAAGCAGCTTTTTATGGCATTGATCTGTTTCCACAGAGCCGAGCCGGGCTCAGCCTTCATCTCTTGAACTTTACTCAACCCACCACTCATCACAAACTCTTGCCGAGCTTCGCTGTCATGAGGCAGCACCTTGCTGAACTTGCCGAGCACATGATTGAGGATGTTGCTGGGGGCATTGTTGAGGAGAGGCTCTAAACTGGGCAGGTGAGTGCACTTCAGCAGGATGTTCTTCAGAGACTTCTCCAAGCTGCTCGCCCCTGTGTAGAACAGCAGCACTTTAGGCAGTAGGCCTGCAGTGGCCACAGCCTTTGCGTGCTCTGGTGTATGATGTCCAATCTGACCAATGGACCAAACTGTGGCCCCCTTGATGTGTTCGTTATCTTCCTCGGACAGACAGATGGCCAGCTGGTGCAACCCCTTGGAGAGGATGACGGCCATAGCTAGGTTTTCACCATGAGAAGCGACGCATCCCAGCACCATGATCCCGGGAATTTTCATGCTTCCATGGCTTTTATCAAGGTAGTCCACCACCTCCGCTAAACCACCGCAGTTCACAAACTTCTGAGCAAACTCTGCATTGTGTCTCACCACTTCCCACATCAGGGTGATGACATCTGTCTTTACATGTTCATCTGGGTCCTGGAGGCAGACCATGACTTCTGAGAAAATGTCCTCCGCGATTACCATCTCAGCCAATTTTACCGAGTGTTTAGTGATCTGAATGAGAGTGGACAGCACCTGCCTCTTGACTTTGGCATCTGGGCTGCGGATCATCTGTGCCAGGAGTGCAATGGTGTCCATGTTGACTTCTTCCCAAACCAGTTCAGAAGTGTTTAGGGACAACGGTAGAGAGACTGCATCTGCATCCACCACAGCCTGAGCCGGCATTGCATTTTGTTGTGCAATGTTGCCCGGAGCCCAGGCGGCAGCCTCTTTTACCTCGGGGTCCTTCAAAGAGATGCCCAAAGCATCCAACCCACCACAGTCAACCACAGCCTGGGACAGCTCAGGCGAGTGATTGGCCACAGCACGCAGCACAAACGCTGCAGCCTTCTTATAATGCTGATCCTGTGAAGGAATAGACTTGATCAACTGGCCCAGGATGTCTTTCTTCACCACAATCATTGCCAGCTCTTCACTGTGTTCTACAAGGTGACCCAGAGCCACAGCTGCATTGTGCTGGATGCTGGGATCCTCATCCATCGTGAGAAGGCGGAACTGGGAAATAATTTTTTCCTTTTGGTGGAAGTTCATGTTCTGAGGGTTTTTTGACAAATCAACAAATGTCTGCATAAATTCCGTCCTTAACAGCAGGAAGCGGTCATAGGCTTCAATCATCTGTTGTTGAATCATGGTGGGTCTGTCAGAAGATGACTCCATATCAACTTTTTGGTTTAAGAGAGTGCTTTCCATTTTGTTCTAAAATTGTTTCTGTAAATCCTTGTTGAGGTAATAAACTGTGTTTGTTATTGACCTGAATATGAGTGGCTGCTTCAAAGGATTCTTTCAACTATTAGGCATCAAAGGAACATTTGATTCTAATAGAACCTGTGACATCATCAACTGCAAAGGAATATGCTGACTCCTGATTGGCTGCAGATGAGAAGCTGTGATTGGCTGCAGATGAGAAGCTGTGACATCAACAGCAGAAGGAAATACTGACTTCTGATTGGCTGCTGAATAAGACTTGTTAGTTCACACAGGGATGATGCTGGTTGCCCTTTGGTCTTTACCCATATGCTGGGGTCTCAGGTGGGGTGCTCCCTGGACCCCCAACTGGGGGGGTTAAGGGTGCGGCATTGATGGGTGTGGAACAAGATTTTTAGGGACATTCTTGGCTAAATTGTGGGGAAAATGGCCCGTGGCCCTCGCTAATTTCCGACATGGGAATTTATCGTTTCTATCGTGGGATGATATATTCTGACCAGTGATAATGGTTTTGACGATATATCGTCAAAGATACCATATTGCACATTATACACTTCATTTCTTAAAATTTGTGACTTGTCTTTGCAGTAATAAATGCTTTCTTGTTAAAAACTGGTGTCCTTTCTGGGTCTCGTTTTGTTCTTTTGACTTATTTTATGACTATAAGGGAAGTAAAACCAATTTCCAGTCAACATAAAGCTCATAAATATTAAAAAAATGTACACAATTGGAAGAATTTCAACTCCAAATTTCCTCACTTGAGATGAAATATGAACCAACTAAACTTTTAGTGGCCCTAGACATACAAACCTTATTTCTTGGGCAGTTTTGTTCATAAATAATAGTGCAACTGGCTTTGTCATTGGTGTTGAAAAACTAAGTTCAATGGCCACATACGACTAAGTTTGTGCTCACGTGGGCCAAACCAAAAAAAATTGTGAAGGAGGACAGCACAAATTCCAAATAGTGGTGCCCTATTTATGCACATTTACATATAATAGATATTTTAAGTCACTTTTGATAACCTAAAATTTACTTGAATTTGTAACTGAGTTTCTCAAAACTTGCAATGTAAACTGCCAGAGTTCTGTGGGATAATTTACTAGAATTTTAGAAAAAATGCGATTAATATTAATATTACTACAATGTGGTATAGCTAATGCAAGCCCCAATGGATTTTTGGTGTTTTATTGATTTTGGAAATTTGGAGGGAGTGATATAACTGCAACTTACTGTTTATGAGGTTTCACAAAGATAGGTTTCTGCTGTATTTCTATATTTTTTTCTTTCAGTGGGCCAAACTAGATACTCTGGTGGGTCGAATTTGGGCCACATGCCTTAAGTTTGACACACAATATGATACATAGATAACCTACAGATGAGAGGATAGTCATCAGTGTGCCAGACTATTAATTAATACAACATTCATAAAGTACATGGGACACCAACCTGCTCTTCTTGGTTAAAATTGTATCAAATTACCATAGCCACTAATTGTTTTGCAAAGAACCAGCCATTGATATAGACCTTCATGCCACTTACTCACTGTCACTTCTTCTATTACACAATAATCCAGCAATTCTGGACAAATATGAGTAAATATTGCTAACATGATATTCAATGCATTCCCATTGTCTTCTGTACCAGGTAAAGTCACTCAGGTTTTTAGGACACACCCTGAACCATGAAATGTATTTGATTGCCTCGTAGTTTTATGCTCTGTGATAGGACCTTCCAATTTGGGGCCCACGGGCCAAAGTTGGCCCTCTGGTGATTGGCTTTGGCCCGCTACTCATTTTTGAAATTGTTATTTTTATTTCTCATATATATTTTTCTCCATTTCCAGCAGTCTGAATGTATTTTTTGTTGCACTTCTTCCCCATCACCACAAATTGCCATAGTTTTACATTAGGAGTAGGGGGGCGCTGTTGAGCCCCCGTCAGCTCAGATCTGTAAGCATATGACCAGTGAGTGAGAGGATGTTGGAGTCAGATCTGAGATAGAGCGCGTGGGGCAGTGGCACAGTGACAATAACAGAAAGTTTTAAATGTTTGGGGATATAATTCCAACATTTTCTAAAAAAAAAAAAAAAAAAAACGCAACAGCATTTGAGTAGTTTGTGCATGTGGATGTAGTCAGTGAGGAGCTTCAACTGGAACTTCAGTCTGATGACAAGTTGAGAGAGCTCCCCTTTGCAGGACTTCTACAGGTGTGTTCCTGCACACAGGTAAGATCTGCAATCATGCACAGGTGATGCTGTTCTTCTTGAGCAGTTATACAGTATATGTATATGTCTGTGAGCAGGCTTTCAGCCTATCGATTGATATGAAAACGTATCAATAGACTACCAGTCTATGCATTCGCAGCGCCCCTCATTGACCAGTTCAGGTGACGTGATATGTGCACCACGTGACTTAAAGTTCCGTCAGATTTATTTGAGCTCTTATTTATTTCTAGCTATCCCGTTAACTTTTTTTTTTATTTTAGCCCTATCCCTGACCCTAACCCAGGAAATACCTTAAAATGTTTTTTTTCTATATGTATTAAAGTGGAATTTGCCGTGTTAAATATGTTCAAATGAAAAAATATGTATGACAAAAGTGGGATTCGAACCCACGGCAGCGTAAGGAAAAATCCTCCTGTCACTGCAACATGAATTATTAGTTTTGGCCCGCTGCCCTCCACCGCAATTAATATTTGGCTTTTCAATGAAAATAATTTGGGCACCCCTGCTCTGTAGTTTCATTATGAAAACACAAATATTAAAAGCTTCATCGTCTATTTTATTATTGGTTTCTTCATAGAGTTGTCACGATACTTGATTTTCAAACTCAATACCATTTTCGATACCACGGAGCAGAAAAATGACAAGAAATTTAGAAGCATAATTTCCTATAATAAAGTTGAGAATACAATCTATAAACAGTAGGGATGTAACGATTAATTGTAAGGCAGTTAAAAATCGATTCATAGGTATCATGGTTGATATCAATTTTCTGAAAATTGAATCGCAGTACTTTTTTTAACCAGCAGATGGCGCTATCCACAAGTGTAGGCGGCGGGCGGAGTCTGCTAATACTTTCTTTCTGGCCTCCTTCTACTCTTAAATATGTTTATAAAAGATTCATTACCCCTTAAGCACCGAAATAATATCTGTAATATTACTTGAATATCTGTAAAAGTCACGTTTTTCTATTAGCTCTGTCTGCTAGCATAGCTTCTCTTCTTCACTGAAAGATATCTGCATGCCAACCGACCACTGTGTTACCAGCGCCCTCGGCTGGTCCAAACAAATATGACGTAAATTATTGCAATCACGTTTTTTTTTTTTTAAAGTCCAATTGTTAAGGCACAAAATACATTTTCAGTTGCACTTTTAAAAGAAAAAGAACTATTATGCAGTTTTGCATTGTTTATTATAGAACCAGAATTTAAATTAATAGGCTTCATTTTTATTTGTATTATTCCTTTATTTATTTCATTCAAGATTTATTTTTAGTTAAATTGCATTCTTTTGAATAGTTTATCAAGGAATTATTTTGACAATGAAAAATAAAAGGAAAATAATACAGTATTTTCTAGTTTTTTTCCCCAAAAAAAAAATTGTCTACAGTCCCATTTTGTAAAATAAATCGTGAGAGAATCGTATTGAACCCAGTATCGTGAATCGAATCGTATCGGGAGTTGAGTGAATCGTTACATCCCTAATAAACAGTATACAAAGTATTTTTAAATAAAATGAAATGTAGTGCAACATTTAACAACACTTGTAAACAAAAACTATTACACTTTTTTGAGAAAGTCTAACAAAATTTAGTAGCACCTTAAACATTTTTAAGAACAATGTGCCAAATTTAAAAACAACTGTTCTGATCATAGTAAAATTATTTAAAGAGGCTCAAAAATGAGTATGCTCAAGTATTTGGCTACAGCCCTGTTTATTTTTTTTATATTTTTTTGTGCTTCTAGTGACTTGGCTTTGTATTTTCTTTGCCAGTCAATTAGGGCAGGAAGGGTTGGCTGAGTCTCAGGCTGTCATGGTTTCTGTTGAAACAGGTGAGGAAAAAAAAAGAGAAGAACCATAGATATTAAGAAATGAACACGGCACTGTTAGTACCGTATCACTTTTTGGTGTTGATACTTTATTTAGTATCAAGTTTTTTGACAACACTAATACTGCCATCTGGGGTGATTAGTTGCCCCTGGGCCTGTTGTCTTGCCTCTGCTGGCTGTGGACCCGGCCACTGGCGGGCACACGCTGGTTTTTCCCTGGGTGTGTGTCTTGGCCCTTTTGCTGGAATCTCGGATGGGGGCCTCCCTGGGCTCACACCGGGGGTTGGGTGTTGAGGTATCGGTAAGTGTGGGGGAGTGGGTGCTTGTGGGGGGCCTTGAAGCTGGTTTTCGGGGCAATGGCGGGGTGCATTGTGTCCCTGGCCCCTGGAGCTTGCTTGGCTGTGTGTGGGAAGGGGGGAGCGCCGCTTCTCGACATGGGGTCTTTGAGGCTTTAATGTTGGGACATGGGTGGGTGTGGGGGGTATGGTGCTTGCGGGGGGCCTTGACGGCGGAGTGTGTTGGGTCCCTGGCCCCTGCGGCTTGCTTGGCTTTGAGTGGGAAGGGGGGGAGCGCCGCTTCTCCTCATGGGGTCTCTGAGGCTTTAATGTTGTGACATGGGTGGGTGTGGGGGGGTTGGTACTTGCGGGGGGCCTTGACGGCGGGGTGTGTTGGGTCCCTGGCCCCTGCGGCTTGCTTGGCTTTGAGTGGGAAGGGGGGGAGCGCCGCTTCTCCTCATGGGGTCTCTGAGGCTTTAATGTTGTGACATGGGTGGGTGTGGGGGGGTTGGTACTTGCGGGGAGCCTTGACGGCGGGGTTTGTTGGGTCCCTGGCCCCTGCGGCTTGCTTGGCTTTGTGTGGGAAGAAGGAGCACCACTTCTTGGCCTGGGGTGTCTGAGGCTTCTCGTGGGGCGACTTGGCCTTGAGGCGGTTGGCTGGAGCCTCTTGAAAGCAGCTTTTTATGGCATTGATCTGTTTCCACAGAGCCGAGCCGGGCTCAGCCTCCATCTCTTGAACTTTACTCAACCCACCACTCACAAACTCTTGCCGGGCTTCGCTGTCATGAGGCAGCACCTTGCTGAACTGGCCAAGCACATGATTGAGGATGTTGCTGGGGGCATTGTTGAGGAGAGGCTCTAAACTGGGCAGGTGAGTGCACTTCAGCAGGATGTTCTTCAGAGACTTCTCCAAGCTGCTCGCCCCTGTGTAGAACAGCAGCACTTTAGGCAGTAGGCCTTCAGTGGCCACAGCCTTGGCGTGCTCTGGTGTATGATGTCCAATCTGACCAATGGACCATACTGTGGCCCCCTTGATGTGTTCGTTTTCTTCCTCGGACAGACAGATGGCCAGCTGGTGCAACCCCTTGGAGAGGATGACGGCCATAGCTAGGTTTTCACCATGAGAAGCGACGCATCCCAACACCATGATCCCGGGAATTCTCATGCTTCCATGGCTTTTATCCAGGTAGTCCACCACCTCCGCTAAACCACCGCAGTTCACAAACCTCTGAGCAAACTCTGCATTGTGTCTCACCACTTCCCACATCAGGGTGATGACATCTTCTTTACATATTCATCCGGGTCCTGGAGGCAGACCATGACTTCTGAGAAAATGTCCGCCGCGATTACCATCTCAGCTAATTCTACCGAGTGTTTAGTGATCTGAATGAGAGTGGACAGCACCTGCCTCTTCACTTTGGCATCTGGGCTGTGGATCATCTGTACCAGGAGTGCAATGGTGTCCATGTTGACCTCTTCCCAAACCAGTTCAGAAGTGTTTAGAGAGAACGGTAGAGAGACTGCATCTGCATCCACCACAGCCTGAGCCGGCATTGCATCTTGTTGTGCAATGTTGCCCGGAGCCAATGCGGCAGCCTCTTTTACCTCGGGGTCCTTCAAAGAGATGCCCAAAGCATCCAACCCACCACAGTCAACCACAGCCTGGGACAGCTCAGGCGAGTGATTGGCCACAGCACGCAGCACAAACGCTGCAGCCTTCTTATAATGCTGATCCTGTGAAGGAATAGACTTGATCAACTGGCCCAGAATGTCTTTCTTCACCACAATCATTGCCAGCTCTTCACTGTGTTCTACAAGGTGGCCCAGAGCCACAACTGCATTGTGCTGGATGCTGGGATCCTCATCCAACGTGAGAAGGCGGAACTGGGAAATAATTTTTTCCTTTTGGTGGAAGTCCATGTTCTGAGGGTTTTTTGACAAATCAACAAATGTTTCCATAAACTCCATCCTGAACAGCAGGAAGCGGTCATAGGCTTCAATCATCTGTTGTTGAATCATGGTGGGTCTGTCAGAAGATGACTCCATATCAACTTTTTGGTTTAAGAGAGTGCTTTCCATTTTGTTCTAAAATTGTTTCTGTAAATCCTTGTTGAGGTATAAACTGTCTTTGTTATTGACCTGAAGATGAGTGGCTGCTTCAACGGATTCTTTCAACTATTAGGCATCAACGGAACATTTGATTTAATAGAACCTGTGACATCATCAACTGCAAAGGAATATGCTGACTCCTGATTGGCTGCAGATGAGAAGCTGTGATTGGCTGCAGATGAGAAGCTGTGATTGGCTGCATGAGAAGCTGTGACATCAACAGCAGAGGGAAATACTGACTTCTGATTGGCTGCTGAATAAGACTTGTTAGTTCACACAGGATGATGCTGGTTGCCCTTTGGTCTTTACCCATATGCTGGGGTCTCAGGTGGGGTGCTCCCTGGACCCCAACTGGGGGGGTTAAGGGTGCGGCATTGATGGGTGTGGAACAAGATTTTTAGGGACATTCTTGGCTAAATTTTGGGGAAAATGGCCCGTGGCCCTCGCTAATTTCCGACATGGGAATTTATCGTTTCTATCGTAGGATGATATTTCTGACCAGTGATAATGGTTTTGACGATATATATCAAAGATACCATATTGCACATTATACACTTCATTTCTTAAAATTTGTGACTTGTCTTTGCAGTAATAAATGCTTTCTTGTTGAAAACTGGTGTCCTTTCTGGGTCTCGTTTTGTTCTTTTGACTTATTTTTGACTATAAGGGAAGTAAACCAATTTCCAGTCAACATAAAGCTCATAAATATTAAAAAATGTACACAATTTGAAGAATTTCAACTCCAAATTCCCTCACTTGAGATGAAATATGAACCAACTAAACTTTTAGTGGCCCTGGACATACAAACCTTATTTCTTGGGCAGTTTTTTCCTAAATAATAGTGCAACTGGCTTTGTCATTGGTGTTGAAAAACTAAGTTCAATGGCCACATACGACTAAGTTTGTGCTCAAGTGGGCCAAACCAAAAAAATTTGTGAAGGAGGACAGCACAAATTCCAAATAGTGGTGCCCTATTTATGCACATTTACATATAATAGATATTTTAAGTCACTTTTGATATCCTGAAAATTTACTTGAATTGTAACTGAGTTTTTCAAAACTTGCAATGTAAACTGCCAGAATTCTGTGGGATAATTTACTAGAATTTTAGAAAAAATGCGATTAATATTAATATTACTACAATGTGGTATAGC